>NW_027523160.1:0-57627 GCF_052094955.1 Ictidomys tridecemlineatus
TTCAGATCATGTCTTAGAACAAATATTAAGAATGGTAAACAGAAGTAGTGTATCCCTTATTCCCATTGACTTTCTATTCCTCTAGTCTTCCTGACAGATATAATTAATGGAATGCAAAAGTTTTAATAATAACCTAAAACATATATCATGGGAAATCTATTCTTGTAATTATACTGAAAAAAAATGTAGGTTTGATTCATGTTGCTTTACCAATCTATCTATTTGTCCATCTAAATAATACTGTTACTTAATCAAAATAGATTAACATTTTTATTTCTGTGCTTTAGAGATAAGAAAAGTGAGCTCTAGAGAGTTTAATTAAATTGCCCAAAATCAAAAAATGAATATATCATAAAACTTTGGTTAAAAACTTGATATACTATTCACTTCATATCCACCAGAATATAAGAACACATTTAGTATCATGCTAAGTTTGTGTGTAGAACAATTATGCATAGTAAATTTATTATAGATAATATTTATTTATTTTTTATGTGGTGCTAAGGATTAAACCCAGTATCTCATGCTTGCAAGGCAAGCGTTCTACTGAGCTACAACCCCAGCCCAATATAGCTAATATTTAAAACTGAAAGTCATCAAAAATGTTTATATTGAAAAAAAAACCTATCAGATTGTTATTACTCATCTCCTAATCCTTATTTCTATGGAATTTTATAAAAACAATAATAATAATTGCTTGAATGATACTAGAGTTAATGTAGATCACATGAGCCAATGTTGAATGCTAGGATATCAAATTTTTCTTATTTTAGAAGATATTAAGATGTTGTCATGAAGTAAAATTTACTATTTGTTTCTTTCTAGTCTTTTTCTTTTATTTTTCTTTAGGCTTTTTCTGATTCCCTTCTCTACTTATTTTGAATCTCTCTCTCTCTCTCTCTCTCTCTCTCTCTCTCTCTCTCTCTCTCTCTCTCAGCTGAATATTGCTAAATTGCAAACAAATAGTGTTAAAATTTACTACTTTTATGGACATTTGAATTTTCATATAGGTTTCTTTAAAATAAATATTTTGTTGGTAATATTGCAAGTCTGTAAGTTACAAATTTTAACTAAGAGTTTTTTTTTTCTCCTGTATTTCAAACCATACCATTCAAGCCTCTCACATAGACAGGTCTTCCCCAAATTAAGGCATATGGTGTGCAAGCATCAATGATAGTTTTGAATAGCCATCTGTTTTATTTTTTCCCTTTTAAAACTTCAAAGCACATAGCTACATCACATTTATTTACCATGTTATTTCAGCTTGAGAAACCATTTTAAGAACTAGAAATAGGTACATAAATGACACGTTAAATTTTCATCAGCAAGTCAGTGAAGTGTTTCCCTATTTGACACATCATAGTGTGTAATGAAACATAATGGTGTGAAACCGCTAAGTTGAAAGACACTGCATGAGGCCTTCCCAGAGTGGGAAAAAGTCCTTTTTTACATTGTATGAATCATAGTTAAAAAGGTAGTTTGGGATTGTTTTAATAGAATAATTCATATGGACTTTTATACTTTTGATGTTTTGATTTTTAAGTATATATGCTCTGGATAATATCTCTCTTTCCAATTTTACCATGGCCCAAAATAGGTGATTTCCTAATAAGAAGCTGTATCAATTCAAAAAAATTCTTCTGAGGGTATATTAATAAAAATGACAACAAAACTAAAACCAAATCTATATTTTTTTTCTGAAATTTTATTAAATGCTTTACATATTTTAAATTTCCAAAAGTATATGCATATATGATAATTATTATTCTTACTTTCCAAATGAGTACACTGAGACTTTAAAGTTGCTAAGTAATTTGTTAAGTCACAAGGTGAATTACTAGAAGTCAGTGTGTCCTTCTTTGCTTTCAAAGACCACATTCCTCATTGCAGCAGGAATTGAGTAATTTTGTAAGTTCCATTAAAACTATAACAAATGCCAGCAAATTAAAATGCCAGAAAAGTAATGCATCATGTTTTATTATTATTGTTGTATTGAGGAGGTGAGGAGAAAATACCTAATCCCTTTAGAATTATCTTTGTGAAATGTATGGCATTTCAGATAAGGATTAAAGGATATCTATAATTTGGATAAAGAAATTATGGCTGAAAAAAGCAAAAGGTGAGGACCCTAGAACAGCAAGCAGCTGGAATGGCCTCAGATGAGGGGCTTTGGGCAGTGACCTAAATCAGAACAAGCTGACTTTTCACTTTTGTAGACTCATGAAGTCAGTGAAGTTTTCATAACCTGAATTATAAATTGTCAGTTTCATATATCCTAAATACCAAGGTGGAGTCTCTATGGGCCCCAAATTCCTTTATTTTAGAACAAATATAGATTTTTACAATGCTTTTTAAATTAATATTTAACCTGAGTACTAATAGTATGAATTCTCCCTAAAGTCAGTAAAAAAGGGGGCTCTTGAATATCAGGTCCTAGATAAGTTTTTTTTTTTTCCCATGTGACTATAGTCTGAACTGTGATAGTAATCCTTTATATCAAAATGTTAAATTACACCACCTTAGCAGCTAGGTTGACCTGCTTCCGATTCTCAGTTTCACTTTCAAACATCAAAAAATGATCTTGGAAGACTTGGGAGAACCAAGTCTTAGATGATCCAATTTTGAAGATACAAGCAATTGAATGCCCAAAGTTTCTAGGTTCTAAATCAAAGTCATGATATTTTAATATATTTGTTTTATTTTTTTATTATTTTTTAATTTATATATGCCAGCAGAATGCATTACAATTCTTATTACATATATAGAGCACAATTTTTCATATCTCTGGTTGTATACAAAGTATATTCACACCAATTTGTGTCTTTATACATGTACTTTGGATAATAATGTCTATCACATTCCACCATCAGTTCTAATCCCATGTCCCCTTCTCTCCCCTCCAACCCCTCTGTCCTATCTAGAGTTCCTCTATTCCTCCCATGCTTTCCCCTCCCTATCCCACTATGAATCAGCCTCCTTATATCAGAGAAAACATTTGGCATTTGTATTTTGGGGGGGATTGGCTAACTTCACTTAGCATTATCTTCTCTATATCCACTTATCTGCAATGCCATGATTGTATTCTCTTTTATTGCTGAGTAATATTTCATTGTGTATATATGCCACATTTTTTTTAATACATTCATCTATTGAAGGACATCTAGGTTGGTTCCACAGTTTAGCTATTGTGTATTGTGCTACTATAAACAATGATGTGGCTGTGTCCCTGTAGTATGTTTTTTAGACTGAGGAGAGGGCTAGCTGGATCAAATGGTGATCCCATTCCCAGATTTCCAAGGAATCTCCATACTTTTTCCATATTGGCTGCACCAATTTGCAGTCCCACCAGTTGTGTATGAGTGTACATTTTTCTCCACATTCTAACCGACACGTATTGTTGTTTGTTTTCTTGATAGCTGGCATTCTAACTGGGGTGAGATGAAATCTTAGAGTAGTTTTGATTTGCATTTCTCTAGTTGCTAGCAATGATGAACACTTGTTCATATGTTTGTTGATTGATTATATATCATCTTCTGAGAAGTGCCTGTTCATGTCCTTGGCCTATTTATTGATTGGGTTATTTATTTATTTTTCTGGAGTCCAGCTTTTTGAGTTCTTTAATACCTTAGAGATTAGTGCTCTATCTGATGTATGAGGGGTAAATATTTGCTCCCCAAATGTAGGCTCTCTATTCAACTCACTGTTTCTTTAGCTGAGAAGAAACTTTTTAGTTTGATTTCATCCCATTTATTGATTCTTGATTTTAACTATTGTGCCACAGGAGTCTTATTAAGGAAGTTTGGGTCTAATCCCACATGATGGAGATTACAGCCTACTTTTTCTTTATTAGATGTAGGGCCTCTGGTTTAATTCCTAGGTCCTTGATCCATTTTGAGTTGTTTTGTGCATGGTGCAAGATAGAGGTTTAATTTCATTTTGTTGCATATGGATTTCCAGTTTCCCCAGCATCATTTGTTGAAGAGGCTCTTTTCTCCAATGCATATTTTTGGCGCCTTTGTCTAATATAAGATAACTATAATTTTGTGGGTTACTCTCTATGTCCTCTATTCTGTACCATTGGTCTACCAGTCTGTTTTGGTGCCAATACCATGCTGTTTTTATTACCATTGCTCTGTAGCATAGTTTAAGTTCTGATATAGCAATGCCACCTGCTTCATTCTTCCTGCTAAGGATTGCTTTAGCTATTCTCGTCTCTTATTTTTCCAGATGAATTTCATAATTACTTTTTCTATTTCTATGAGGAATGCCATTGGAATTTTGATCAGAATTGCATTAAATCTGTATAGTGCTTTTGGTAGCATGGTCATTTTAATAATATTAATTCTGCCTATCCAAGAGAAAGGTAGATATTTCCATCTTCTAAAGTCTTCTTTGATTTCTTTCTTTAGGGTTCTATAGTTTTCATTGTATAGATCTTTCACCTCTTTCATTGATTCCCAAGTATGTATGTATGTATGTATGTATGTATGTATGTATGTATGTGTGTATGTATTTTGAGGATATTGTAAATGGGGGTAGTTTTCCTCATTTCCTTTTCTGAGGATTTGTCGTTGAGATACAAAAATGCATTTGATTTATAGGTGTTGATTTTATATATAGTTACTTTGTTGAATTCATTTACTACTTCTAGAAGTATTCTGGTGGACCTTTTAGGGTCTTCTAGGTATAGAATCATACCAACAACAAATAATGTTAATTTGAGTTCTTCTTTTCCTATGGATATCCCTTTAATTTCTTTCATCTGTCTAATTGCTCTGGCCAATGGTTCAAGAACCAAGTTAAATAGAAGTAGTGAAAGGGGGCATCCCTGTCTTGTTCCAATTTTTAGAAGGAATGCTTCTTGCTTTTGTTTTTGGTGATCAATTCTCATTTTTGCCTTATACTGGCCTTGAACTCCTAAGCATAAGAAGCCCCCCGCCACAGTTTCCAAATGGCTGGAATACAGGCACATGTGACACACCCAGGTTGTTGCCACTGTTGTTTTATTAATAAAATTAGTGTTCTGGAAAGAGTATTTAGTTTTCAATATTTTACAGTGCTTTTGTAAATATATAATAGTATTTTCTCTAACAATTCAATACCACAATTATAAAATCTTTGAATATGAACCTGGTAAATGTTTTTATATTTTTACAATGTTCTTAATTGAGGCTATTATTATTGGTCCCTTAGGTTTCTATTTTCTTATTCTTTATTGGGTCAGCTGTGTAATAAAAGATCACAGGGCTGGATTTATTGTTCTTTGCTTCAACACTCAATGACCAAAGATTTTTGCAGTGTTGTTCACAATACTAAGTCAGAAAAAAAATGCTGACTGTGAATATTATGTCTTCCAATTTTAATTCATGCCTAAAAGCAAAAGACTGACATTTTCAATATGGGGAGGGGAACGACTTTTATTTGTTATCATACTTTTAATGCTTTTGGGGAGAAAATAAATCAAAGCATTAGCAAGTAGAAGAAAATATCTACACTTTTCATTATCTGGCTCCTGTTTTAGACTGTTGCCAAAAGGGTTTTATGAGTATTGTTACTTTTATTCTAATGAAGCTGATGTTCATTTTCTGACTGATAATTCTGATATTGGCTATGTTGAAAACACATATATACTATTGACAGAAGATTCTTTCAGTTGGAGAGAATTCTAAATTGTCTTCAACTGTAGAAGTAACAATCAACAACAACAACAAAAAAGACAATGATAATAATCTATTAATTGATTCCAACTTTTGGTGCATTATTTTTTAGACCTAGACATAGTCCACCTTATTTTGATGTGAGGACCACCTAGCTTTATAAGTCCTACCACCACCCTTCATATGATTGTATGCTTCCCTAAATCTTGGTAATATTATCTGATATTTTGATTATTCAGGGGCTAGTATTCTGTTTTAAACTAAAAAGCAATAATTAAAATTCTTACATTTAAATTTTTATAAAAAAGAAAAACAAAATTTATTTTCCCCAAGTAATAACTAATATGACAAAACAATTCTAATGTGACAGAATACTTCAAACTAAAGTGGAAATATATACATACCCTTAAATCCACATGATTTATGATTTTTGTTGCAACTATTATCAAAGCCTAATAAATTCAAGAAAATATGAAAGTGTATAATGTTCATTTCCACTATGATAATATATATATATATATATATTCATTTATGCTTGCAATCTTCGAAGAAAGAATGTGTTTTTAGTGGAAATTTTGCTAGAAACTCCCATCCTAATTGTGTCTCCCCACTTCTGAGTTTGTGGTGAAGGTAAGATCTTCCATTGCACTACATGTCTTCCCCTCTTTAATGAGGCTGAGTGAATCTCCAGTACTTTTTTTCATACCGAGTGGATTTTTGAGAGCAAAGTACATAATTTGCTGTTACATTTAAATATAAATAAAACAGCCCTGATTCTCAAGTAGAGTTCAGACGCTTAGAAGTGAATGAATCATGTCAATATTCAGTCCCTATGCTTAACACTGATCCCATTTCCTCTCCTTCATTTCATGTCTTAGTTCATTAAATAGAGCTATAAAATATAGTACTCAAATAATTCTTCTATAAAAATCTTATATTCATCAATCAATTCAGAATGGAAATTTACTAATTGCTTCTTTCATTTAGCATTTTTTTCATTCTTTATTTCCACTGAACATCACTGGAATATCTTATGGAAGAGCACGTTTTATCTTTTCACTTTATTCCTCATTTCAAAGACATAGAGACATTTGTTTTTTACTGTGTCTTGGTCAAAATATCTTTACCATTCCTATTTCAGTTCCTGTACCTCCTTGCAATAAACTACTCCTTGTTGCAAAACTTGTCAGAAATAAACTTTCAGCTTCTCATTTCTGTTTATTTTAAATATGGAATATTAATTGAAAATGTCATTTCATTGTATTAATTGCCAACTAATTTAATTAATTTGACCCAAGTGAAAAATGGCAACAGTATTTAAATGGTCCTGGTAGTTAAACAAGTCTTACAGAGATTGATTAGACCTCATCCCACTTGGTCAGAATAGCTCCCACACTTTGAAAGTTTTTGAAATAATTTTGAACTTGACCATGATTTCTTAAGACTTGTATCTTTCTGTTTATGACAGTTCTTCGGTCTATAAGCCTAAAGTAGAAGATGTCTTTTACAATGATAATAATCTCTCTCCTGCTTTTATTCCTCATTTCTGTCTGTCCCTTGACAATTTTAAAATATATGTCATTCTTGTCTGTACTATATTTGTTTCAGGACAATATATACTTAACATAATTCCTCCAATCTTAGCCCAATCATCACTAGGTCTGGTTAATGTTAGCAAAAGTGAGTTTCATAGTTCTCTTTTAATTCTAGTCTTATTGTTCTTGCAGGCTAATATTACAAGTGCCCTCATAAGAAGAGGATGATGTGCAGACATGGAGACATGGAGGATGTGAGGCAGAGCTATGAATCTGCAAACCAAGGAATCCTAGTGATTGCCAACTACATGGGAAGTTAAAAGAAAGAAATGGAGCAGCTTCTTCCCTATAGTCTTTAAGAGAGCATGTTCCTATGGCTCCCTGATATTAGACTCGTAGTTTCAGAGTTGCTATGGCAGCAGAAACTAATAGAAATTTGGATACTGGGAAGTGGGGTTCTGTTTTAACACATATATGTAAAAATGTGCAAGTGGCTTTGGAATTCTTTAATTGGTAAAGGATGAAAGAATTTCAAAGTGCATGAGACAAAAAGCCTAGGCTAAACTGAAGAAATTGTTAGTAAAAATAGGAATATTAAATATGATTCTCATTAAGGGTGAGATTGGAAATGAAAAACATATTATTAAAAAGTGAAAGAAATGTCTGGGTGTGGTGGTTTACGCCTGTAATCCCAGTGGCTCTGGAGGCTAAGGCAGGAGGATCATGAGTTCAAAGCCAGCCTCAGCAAAAGTGAGGAGCTAAACAACTCAGTGAGACCCTCTCTCTAAATACAATACACACGCAAACACACACATACACACAAACACACACACACACACACACACACACACACACACACACACACACACACACACAATAGGAATGGCGATGTGGCTTAGTGGTCGTGTGCCCCTGAGTTCAATCTCCAGTACCTCCACCCACTGGGGGAAAAAAAGTGGAAGAAATGTGGTTATTTTTATAAAGTGGCAGAGAACATGTTCAAGTTGTATTTTCTTGGAAGGAAAGTAAAACTTTTAGGTGATGAACTTGGAGATCTAACTGAGGGATTTCCAAGAACAATATTGAAGGTGTGGCTTGGTTTTACCTTGTTTTCCAATAGTAAAACTCAAAGAAAGGGGCTACGAAATTTAAATTCCATGCACAAAGGCATGTAATGAAAGCAAAGCTAAGAAGTAATGTAAGAAAATGAAAGTTTAAAAAGCAACTCTCTTACATATGTATAATATCTTTAAAAAGCAACTTAGTTTGTACAGCAGCCAAACTAAAGGAAGCAGAGAGAAGTCATGGGAAAGAAACTACATGACAGGATGACCTAGAATTGAGAAACCTAGGAAAATAAATGCAGATGGAGAGCACACCCAGAGGTGTGGAATTCATTCTCCTTGTTCACCATAACTTTATTTAAGAGAGCTGAAACCCCTTCTTCCTTCCAAGTTAGATTTACCCAATATAGAAAATTAAGGGAGAATAAATTAAAAATCCAAGTCACTGTGGTAAAACAATCTGTTTCTATGTTAGCAGAAAAAAAGTAGCTTTTTATTTTTTCCTCATCTGAACCAAAGGAAATTCCAATGTCTTTGGGGATGAAAGTGAGGTGAAAAGAAATTTTTCAGTGATGCATAATAACAAAAAAGGGATCTAAAACAGCACATATATCAAGAGAAAAGAAATGAACAAATAATGAAATAGAAAAGTATCACTTGGTAACAGGAAATGAAAGTCCATGATAAAAATATTGCTAATGGAGCAAAATTAAAATTTTGATTAAGTATTTCAACAGGAATTATGAAGAAAATGCAGGCAAAATTAGTATAATATATACCAAAATTGGAATTTTGAAAGTAGAAAAATAGTGGGAAAGAACAAACATTTAAAGATATCGGTACTTCAGGGTTTCACCCTAAATTTCATTTCTTTGTAAAATTTACAAATTATATAGACAAATTAATAATATGTAAATGTTATTCTCATCTTTTGACCCCTAGCATATAAATACCTATAGGCACTTGGAAAAACATCTTTAAAAAATAAACATGGTTGGTCATCGGAATGAATCAATACAATCTCAGAGCTATAGCAACTTGCTTAATCTCCCTAGAGTAATTCTGCAGGCCTGAAATAATGTATACAAAAGAAAATAACAAAATGTGAAGTGCCATGGAGTGGGAGACTTTGCTATTCTTCCTCTCTCCTTACATCTGAAGTCGGGTTATTTCTATTACATATAAAGCTTACCCTGAAAGCAGAAAGCTAAAGTCAAAGTTTAGATAAAACAATCTGGAACCATTTGGGCGATAATCCAGAAATAATGTCTTGTAGTAACCATTGTATCATCATTACATTCATTGAAGTTTTTGGAACTTGTAAACCCTCCAGCTCAAATCAGAAGATCGACAAAGTTACCTCTGGCTCATTTGAAAGAACTGTGTTCCCAGTTTACCAAAAAGTCAACCATCTGCATAATACTAGTTTTATGCAAAATAAATAAGTAAATTAATTAATTAAATCAGTTTACAAACTAGTAATTTGTGCACCGTCATGAAAACTCTTTTTGTTTCACAAAATGGCAGTCTTATGCTGTTTACTGTGTTTGAACAACAAAAAAACAAAAGCAGAAAAATAAAATGATTAAATAAAATGGAAAAATGTAGAAGTGGCTTTTTAAAATAAGGTCTGAACTATCTGAGATGATCTTGAGGAGAAATATTTAAGGTAATTTCAACTCCCTAATAATGATTAGAGATTATCATAAAGGATTATTATGCTTAACACTTAATTTTTAATTTCCATCCTTATGGGTGATAAGTGGTGAAAGAAATGTATTTTTCAAAATATGTCTGCATCAGTTATATTCTTGAAATACTGAATTGAGTGTGTGCCTATAATCCCTGTGGCTTGGGAAACTGAGACAGGAGGATTGCAGGTTCAAAGCCAACTCAGCGATTTAGTGAGGCTAGAAGCAATTTAAGACACCATATTTCAAAATAAAAAATAAAAAAGTGATAAGGATGTGGCTCAGTGGTAAAACACTCCTGAGCTCAGTCCCTGCTATAAAATAATAAAAAAAATGAATTGATATTTTATGATGCCTTCTCATGACTTCCTGTAGGCAGTCATTAGTATGTTTTAAAATAATAAGACATATAGTGGTAATTCTCATGCCATCCCCATTTTCAGTGACCCATCATATATAATGAGAAATTTTTCTGGGATATTGAAAAAAATATTTCATCAGTGGAATGTACCATTTATTTAAAAACAAATATGCATATAACAAAATTTACTGTCCCTAAAAAGAAAAATAAATTCAATCATTTAAAATGGATTACACCTAAACTCTAAGAGGTCAATGATCAATTCCAGTTCACTTAGAAATCTATTAGTATTTGACTTAAAAATTATATTTTAATAGACATGGTAACTAGATTATTCTAAAGCTAGATAATGTATGTTTGTATGAGGATTGCTAGAATTTTAAAACCCATCTTTTGGAATCCTACAACCTAAGCTAACAGTATTATCTAATATCAATATCTTTATTTGTAATTAGAACAAATTAAGTTTAATTTTGTTTAGAACATCTTTGTATTTTAATAATGAGAGCTCATTCGAATATCCTGCAGTGTGAAATATTTACAGTGTAAAATTTCAGTTTATATATTCAGATTACAGTATCTTTTAATTTACCTTTTCTGTCAGTGGGCTAGATGTTGCTAAATTTAATTCCACATCACACCCTTCACTTGAAAACTCTTAGGTCATATTTAGTATTCTGAACTCTCTTGTTTTTTATCTTTTCTAAAAATAGATAGATGATAAAGAGTTAGACAGATATAGATATAATCATGCATTTCCCCAAAGGTAATTCTTATCATCTCAGTACACATTCAGTCATTTCATAAATATCCAAATAAATATATCCTTTTACCCAATTAATCATTCCAGCTGTCATATGGCTTCCCAATTCCTTTAGTATGTATATTTCCACAGATGCTCATTACTCCTATGCTAGATGTCAAGAAGCACAGAACATACATTGGAAAACACAGGCAGATTCTCTGCTCCCAGGCAGTCCATAGTGCAGTGGGGAAATAATCAGAAAGTCTTGGTATGGCATTTTTCATCTTCCCTATTTTGAAATGTTATCCTTGCTTTCTTAACCATAAACATCTCTTACTTATTCTTCATGGCTGAACTTCAAGCTCAGTGAATTTTTTCTTCCTTCAACTTCTTTTCCACTGTGCCTCTGAGCAGCCGACCATATACTTGTGTTTACAGTTGCTTTACAGTGATACAACTGTGAACTTTTTACCTTGTCGTCACTATCACCCCTAGTCAGTCATGTGGCACAAAGTTAATACTGAGAGCTTTTTTCCAAATAAACCATGATTTGTTTTTGAGACCAAGTATATATTATATATTATTTACAATTTTATATTAAACATGCACACACACACACATATATAATTTTAATAGATCGCAAAGCACAAAACATACTATAGCTGATAAAAAATGATTTGCTGAAGAATGCAGAGATTTTCACCCAATGTGGATGTATAGAGAGGACCAGATCATAGATGAGTACTCCTGACTCTTGTTACTCCTGACCCTTGTCTACATCATGAAGTTACAAGAAAAACAAAATCTTAAACCCTATAGACTTATTGACTCCTAAGCTGCATTTCAACAAAAGTTCTTAGGTAGTTCCTTTGATAGCAGAGTTTGAAGAATTGTTTATAAGTCTATGTTTCTATCAACAGTGGCATTTAAGCCATAGCTAACAGGTGTCCCGGAAAGCAGTGATTTTTTCTTTTTTTAAGGAGGAATAGTTGGTTAGAAAGGTCCACATAGAAGTGAAAAGCGGACAAGATTTTGCTGTTCTAAGGGTTCTTCATACAAGGGAAATCAGAACAGGGAAGGCTTTCAGATTATTTAATTTATTCGTAGAATGATGGTTGCTTGATTGCTAGTTATGAATTAATAGTTGACTGTCAATTATTAATATGAAACACAAGAAAAAATTATTAATATGAAACACAGGAAAGAGTTTTGATTCACTCAATATATATATAAAATTTATCATTTTAAACAAGGAATTTATATTGTAATTACTTGGTGCTTTTAAAGTATTCTTATGCTCTAGTCCAATCCTAGGTACTTTAAGACAAGAGATTCGGCACAAGATTAAAGTTTACATAAAGTTTAAAAATGTAAGGGATTGAACACAGAACACTACCTTATTGCATCAGCTGCCTGAATTATACTCACTGGTATTGTAGTAAAGTTTCTAGAATTAACAGCAAGTAATTTGCTGTTTAAGCTTCTGTATTTCCCACTTTCTCTCAAACAATGATTTTCTGGCTTAAAATTTTCTAAATTGGAATGAGTGTTGCCCTATGAGATAATATCAGTTCTCAAATTTAGTGCTATTTGGAAAAGTTTTCACAGTGATACAAAGTTTTAATACAAAAATTTCAATAATACGAAGAGCAATCATACAGGAAGAAGATGGAAAAGGAGAAGAGAAAGATCAAAGACCAAGAAACAGAGGAGGGGAAAGAATGGAGACAGGAGAAGGAAGAGCTGGAATACAAATAACAAACAAACAAACAGACCAACCCAGAGAAAAGGAGAAACCATATGAAGTAATGTTGGAGACAAAGGATAGAAAATGAAAGGAAAATAAAAAGCTTGAAAAATAACAGGGAAAAAATGGAAGAAATAAAAAAGAAAAAAAAATTAGAACTGTTATTCAATGATGTGTTGTTTTCTTTCTTATGCTATAGTTTCACACCCAAGAGGAAAATCTTCTATGCCAACTATGTGTGATCTACATCTTTTACTCTGCCAAATAGAGATGACAAATTCTTTCCCTCTGCCTCTTTTATATTATTATTATTTTCACCGAGTTCAGAGATGTTGGAAATGTGACATTTGTGGATTGACAGTCCAAAATATAAAGTTACAAAGTTTAACTGGTGAAATCATATGTGTCCCTGGTGAGATGTTCTGAAGGAGAGTGTTTCACAAGAATGGCAGTTTTAGGAATAAACTGCCCAAGCAAACACTGGAGATTTTTCCATAAGTCCATTTTTTAGTATTCTGGGTCATTTTTTTAGTACTCAGATTTATGGCATTTTGTGATTGTTTTAAGTAAGCTTCTTTCATATTGGTGATGATCCAACAATAACAGAAATATAGCAACATAATGATTACTCACATAGCAATTAAATTTCTCAAATTGCCAATAATCTTAAATGTTTGAAAATTATGGCACCCTATACTCATCATGCAATAGAATGTGTGCTCATATGTGCCACACAAAGACACACACACACACACACACACACACACATATTTCTCAGTGCATGCTAAATGGCCTGTTTTAGATCCACCACCAAGCCCTAAGAATAAAAATAAAAATTCACATACCACTCTAGAGCCATTATGTGATTTTTCAGCAATCACACAGTGATTACATGCTTTTTAATTTCTGCTTTCTGAGAGGAAGGACTTTTTAAAAGTAGTTAAATGATATGGCTTCTGAAAAAAAAAAAAACTATGTTTAAGCTAAAAGGGGTACTTTATTCATGTCAGGATATTGAATAAAACTTTGCATCTTTCCTACCAGAATAACATCAACATTAGAAACAACAACCAAAACAATATTCTCTTCTCTGGAAAATTTAAAACTTAAAAATTATCAAATTTACTCATTTCATGACTTTCTTCTCTTTCTTTCTTATATTGCTTTAATTACTTAAGAAAAATAATTATACATGGTTAAATTATTAGATTATGAATGTCCTTCAATACAGAGATGGCCACTAGTGTTTATTTTAAAGAAATATATATGAATAGATGATTTTTTCATAGAAAATTTACAAATATAAATATCTTTGCAAATATATAATTTGTATAAAACAGCATTCTATATAAAAAGTATTAAATTATTTAAATCAATAAGTATTAAACATATACCTACTATATGTGGAGAGTGGTAACAGAAAATGAAAGAGCAGTGTCTGAAATTGGGGTCTCTGATGACCTCATGGTTGTGGCATGCTTGGTGCCTGGGAAAGTTTCTGTGCAGATGCGCAGGTACCTAGTTGCTATGGTATTACCCTTCATGAGGAAGGTCTGTGCTAGATTCTTATCAACCTCAACCTTGATCTCAGGCACACAGTTATTGGGAAGAGAGGAACTCTCTTGCTAGACACCCACAAGGTTTCACCAAGCTCCTCTTCCCCTGAATCTGCCCCCATAACAGTATCTTTAAACAATGGACTTTCTTGAGAGCTATACTGCACGTTGCAACTGCAGAATAAGCTGCATGCTGTCGTTAACTTTGTGACTTTTGTGAGTACAAAGAATAATGCTTTCATAGTCTTTAATCTGATAATGAGAAATATATAAATAAAGGTTACTGGCATAATTCTTTAGACCTGCTTCTGCATTAGAGAGAAGCACTCCACTGGATCCCAGATGTTATCTTCAAATCTGAGTCTATGAGTCTTTATTTTTCTTATCCCCTTTGGTCCCTCCTCAGAACTTGCTAGATTGGCCACTCTGGTTGTGGCAACTATATGTTAGGAGCTATACTAGGTTCCAGGGGAAATTCTCTTTTAAGTTGTGCTCTTAGACTTACACAATTGAGAACCAGAGGATGTCAATGAAGAGTAAATTTCAATAAAGTGTATTAAACACTATACCAATGGAAGTACAAGATAATATAGTCTTAAAAGTGAGGTATTCAGTTGACATTAGAAGTTTAAGAGGAAATTTGAAGTGTACATGTAATACCTAACTTGAATCTGACATGTATCTGAGAGAAGAAGGCAGGAAGAACATTCCTCGCATACCCAGCAATTGAATGAGTATGTAGGGAAGTCTGGGACTTATAAGAGCATATGATGTAATAGGATAACACTAAATTGTTCCATTTTTTTTAAACTTCAAATCTTTAAAGCAGGTACTCTTGGAAGGGTCAGTACCTTGGAGTAGGTTCTGCCAGAAACAGACTCAAACTCAGATTCATGTGTAAGGAATTTATTAAAGAAAAGTTCTCAGAATATGGTCTGATAAACCTTATATCTAGGACCAATAAAAGAAATGGGAACATACTGAAAACTTGTATTTTCAGACAAAGAATAAAAACTGTAGTTCAAAGATTGTCCCCAGTGGAGGTAAAGAATATTGGCTTCCATCCTCCTGCCTAGCCACTTAATGGGATCAGTTCCACTCAGGGGACCCTAAAACACCAAGAACCCCATGCTATCTTCCTGGTGAGCAAAATGGAGTCAGCTGTCAGGGACAGTATTCCAAAAAAGGTCTCAGGTGTAGGCTGTTAAGGGAAAGGCCCAAAGAAGCTGTGAAGAAGCACATCAAAATGAATGAAAACACCTAAGGGAATCTGTAGAAAGCACCAACATAGTTCCTTACAGGTAGACACAAATTAAGCTTTCATAAATGGCATTGCATTATTGGTAATCAAAGAGTCAGAATAGACTGAAGATTTTTAAAAGGCTTTTATCAAAGTATAATTTACATATTTTAAAAACCACCCATTTTGAATGATTTATAGTAAATTTGCTGAGTCCTGAGATCACCATAATCTAGTTTTAGAACATTTCTCATCCCAATAGGATCCCTTATGCCAGAAGACAGTGAATCTTCATTCTCACCTTAAGTCCAGGTAACTACTAATCTCTTTTTCTTTAGATTTTTCCTTTTCTGAATATCTCATTCAAATCTAATCAAGTTATGTGTTCTTTGGGACCTGAATTATTTCAGAATAGAAATAATGTGTTTACCTAATATTATGGACTACCCATTTTATCCCTGAATTAATCAATATAAGTAATAAATTATAGGTTATAGATTAGGATTAAAAATATAGATTAATGGAATAGAAAAAATGATAGGTTTATAAGATAAGTGTTATAAAATTGGTGATGTTAAGTTACCTTAATCTGTCCTAGTTATGATAGAAGTAACAGTAAGATAGACGAGATAGTAGTACAATCATGTAATGATATAACTATAAGACATAGGATTTAAGGTTGTTAGCAACAAGATATAGACAATGTAAGGTGATAAGTGTATGCTCTTAGGTTAAATATGGTTACAGACAGTTATAAGTCAATAGAACAATAGTTAAATATAAGAAATAGTTATAGACAAGTAAGTATAGCCATAGTGACTCCATCTTTAGGTTCCTGTGTGAAATAGTTATATAAGCTGTTTTAAAACAATTTTTTCTCTGTGCTTCATATACTTGAACCCAGGATGCACAGCCACAACTGTGCTTGAACCCAGGATATTTCTGCTCTGCTAACTGCTATTTTTAGCCCTTGTAGCCTGCTTGCTTGCAATTTGCAGATTCCATAGGATGTGGTTTTCTTCCTTAAATATTGCAACCACAGGCAGCCTGGTGCACTTCTATCAGAAGGCTGCTTGAGCTCTGGCAGAAGAGTCCCTGGTCAGGAAAATATAGGTAAAATAAAATTCTTTGATTTGTTTCAAATTCCGTCTCTGTGTGTTTTCGGAACAGTCACCCCATAACAGTATATACAAGGATAGTGCTAACCAACAATGGTGGGAGGGGGGAGAAAGAATAGGAAAAACAATACTCATGCTCAAGTGAGGAAAATGAATGACCAAATAATCATACTAATATAGGTAAAATTTTAAATAACTTTCATGATGTCCTGGGAACATGTCTGAGAATTGAAGAAATGCTTTTTTTGGAGAAGCTGTATTTTACTGAGGCTGAAAAATAAAATTTAATTCTAAAAAGGACAAATTATTTCAGATAGGGGGAACAGGATGTGCTCTCTACCCAGAAGGAACACATTTGATACAAATGAATGAGAAAATGTTGTTTGCCTGAAGTTCTGAGAGAGAAAGAAGAATGGTGGGAGGTGAGACGGCAGAGGAAAGCAAGAGGTAGTGAAATTTAGGTCTTATTAAGTCATGTTAAATATTTTGGTTTATTTTAAGATCAACAAATGTCATTGGAGCGTTTTAAATTGGATTTGTTTAGAAACAGACCTACTCGAGTTGCAGAGAACTTTTAAAAAAAAATTAATGTTCTCAAAATACTTTCTCTAAGCAGAAAAAAAGACTATATTTTATTTATGTGATTCAGATTTCTGCCATGACAAAATTATTATTTTTGTTTACCCATTTATCAGTTAAACAAATAAATAGTCCCCTTCAGGATAATTCTGGAAAAAAAGAGCTCACACTAGCTCTCCTATTCTGCTTCCTAAATTGAATGGACACATTTTGTGTGCATCTAGGCATTGTTCTACAAGCATCTCTTCTGTTATATGGTCATCACTGACAACATTACTCATTTAGCAAATTTAAATATGTCATTTAATTTATTACATCACATGAACTACATGAACTAGTTCATGTCTCTTTTCAAATCTTTACCTTTTCTGTCTTTTAATACTAGAAATGGGAACTGAAATATTTCACTTCTTTAACATAAAATCTTACTTCTATGGCAAAATTGAAATAGTTAAGATAGTTATTGATATCATTTGAGCAAAAAACCTTACTTTGTTGTCTAGAATAATCCTGATGTATTGTTTATGCATATCCAATTTAACAGATAACAGCTTACCAACATCTTTCAATATTCCTATTACACAGTAGATGATTTAAGACATGCAAAAGATATAAAAAATACTGAAAATGGAAATCTCATGTTCAGTAAATATGCAATAACAAATCTGGGAAATAACAAGAGGATTATTATATTGTTTGGTTTCCAACTATCTTTAAAATGAATTTGAGAAAGATAGCATAAATTAATAGTATACATGAGACATTAACCTGAGATGTCAGGACTCTGGGACTGAAAAATATGCAAACTCCTAGGCATGAGAATACATATAAAACATACATATGTCTTTGTCAACTCATCTACCAGTTATAAGTAGAGTTCAAATATATACTGCTGCACACTGGAGGTGGATTCCTTTGAGTGTTTCATGAATTCCGTGTAAGTTTCTAAGAGGTACTACAAAAAGTGACCATTTGAAAGATATGGAACTCAGGGCCTTTCTTGGAACATGATGGACACATTTCATTGAAACCAGTCTGACATTATCATCAGAAATACTCCGAATGAAAAAATACAAAAAAAATTGAAACACATTTTCTGTATATATGTACATTTTAACTCCTATTGTTCTTAGAACCTTATGGTGAATGTAAATTATTGTCAATATTTACAGAGGAGGAAACTGAGAATATAGGCAAAGAATTGGCCTAAAGCTGCACAACCATTAAAGTGATGTATCTAGAAATTAAACTTCCATTCTGTCTGATTCCAGATTTCCCTAACTTACTGTTTATTTATAATTCACAGTTCCATAGTTTTACCTTAAGTGTACTTTCCTCCTTAAAATGCCATATTAACCTCACTTACACAGTAAACCAATATTTCTATCTTTTATAAATATTGTGGCATGAAAAAGGGAAGATCGTGCCATTTACAGGACATTTTCCTAAAAAAAAATAAAAATAAAAAAGTTGTGGAAAGGATTTTAATATAGACAGATGTGACCATCAAATAAGTCATTTCAATTTTGATGACTAGAAACTTATAGCTACAAAGTTAAAGGGAATGACATATTTTATGATATTCCCAAGTAGAAGTACCGTAGGAGAAGAATTGGGCATGTAAATATTTGATTTATTTACATTGTGCCATTCATCACATACAAGGACTGTGATTCTGCTTCGTCAGCTACTAAGATCACACCCTAAGTCTATGTAACAACTTAGTAATTGCTCAACTTATGCAGATGACAATTCAGCTCTCTAAGAAGGGTGACAAAATAAGGTAGAGTAATTGTATGGCTAAAATGAAGAGCCCTAAGAGTTGCTTGGGGGACTTTTTGCAATGTTGTACCCGAGGGTTGAATGAATTTGACACATTTTCTTCAGATCCAAGTTATATTATATGATTCTAGAACAGAGAGAAAATGATTTCCAGAAGGCTAACAAAAGGTTTGTATAATCATTCATTACATGATGTGTATATGCATTGTGTTGTAGAAAATGAATCTCACTGTGGAATGAAAGGGGTTGTGGAAGGGAGGTGGGAGGAAAGAAAAAGAAGCTTTTCTGCCGGAATATCAGAACTATACAGGTACTTTTAAATGTACACCTGCTGTCTCCCTACTCCTACCTTGTTCTCCCACGTGCAGCCCCACCACACACATACACACATGTACATTAGGTGCTACTGTTTGCATCACTAGCTTCGTATGTCCTTCCTTGCCAGGTTCAGCAGATGACAGCAGGGTTGAGAATCAATAGGAAGAGAGAGAGAACTGCAGAGTAGCAGAGGGAACAATTTTCAGATCATGCAGATCACCCGTAGACAGGAGTGAGTTACTTACATATCTTGTCCTTAACTTTCTTTGCATAACAGATGAAGAGTTGGAAATTTATACATTTTAATGATCATTACATTTCTACTCTCTTCTAATATCATGTCCTTTTTGAATAGGTTCAAGATTTAGAAGTCCATAATTAACAAATCAACTGTCTCATATTAGAAACAGGTAACTATGCAAGTAGGGTTTTGTTTTAAAATGCTTAAAAATGAGTGTTGCTTAGGAGGAAAAAGAATGATCACTGAATACAAATAAACAAAAACTTCAGCTAACTATAGGTGGAAATAATAAAAGGAAATGCTTGATAGCAAAATAAAGGACTATAGCCTTCAAGATCATCATAGATTATAAAAAGAAAAAAAATCTGACAATGGCATCTGAAATATAATACTAATGAAAAATGGAGTTTAAACTATGTTGTTTCTTGTAAAATATTTCCTAATTAATGGGTTTAGACTAGGGAACAGGGTGAAGTAAAATTAAGGAACAGACAGAATAGGCAAGTCCCTTCCAAGTATGTTCCAATATAAAATTTTAATGCCAGAGGCATTTGATATATATTCAGGGTAGAGATCCAGCTTTGGAGAAAAAAAAAATACAATATTTATAACTAGTTCAACTAGTGTTAAAAAATAGTACTTTTATGGAAATATGGTGTTTTGCACATTAATACATTTTTTTCTAGCAGTGCCAAACTTTCATAACCTTAGTCAAAGTTTTATCATTCTTTTCAAATTAATTCCTCATTCACTTACCAAAGTAATGAGTTAAAAATTTTAAATCATGATCAAATAAAATTCCTTCCTTCAGACCTATTGCCATAATGTAGAAATGTAGCAGAAGCCCCTGGATTAAGATTTCCAATGGATGTGTCAGTAAGGCTTATTGTCCAATAAACTAAAATGAGTAGGCACTGCACCATGCAAATAGACTTCTATTCTTGACAGTGGCTGCTGCATAAAAAAAAAAAAAAAGAAACAATTTGAAGGCAATAAGCACATGCCAAGCAAAAGAGGCTGCCTACAGACAGTGCACTGGGCTCAAGACAGTAGCTGGGAACTGAGCATAGAAAAATGTTTAAATTGATTTTGGTCATTTCATATTCAGGGCACATCTGCCCTTCAGACTTTCTCTGAAACACAGTGTTTCAAACCCTGTGGATTCAAATCACGTCTGCTTCTCCTGTTCCCCAGCACACAGAACTGCTGCAGGAATCAAGGTCCCAGCCTTGTACTGGAAGCTTGCCCTTGGAATACTGTGGGAGCAATGGGATAATTGAATCGTGGTGTCTTAGAGTTTATGGAGGCCTCGGTGGGTGGGTCTCCATTTTCTTCTTGGACATAACCCTGAAATATTTCTAGCAAATGGCCATTTAGTTTTGAATCCCAAAGAGATAATTATTCCATGATTTAAAGTCTCTGAATATCAGTTCTTCCTAATTTTACCCCCAATATATCTGCCAATTCAACATGCTCCATTGTCTTTCAATCCACTAGTGAATATCATAATTGTTTCATGATCATATTTGAACTGTTCAGGAACACAGACATAACCCTATTTACTTGCATCAGTTTTATATTTTCTTACTACTTACTGAGTCTCGTGATAATCTCATATGCAGACTCTTAACATGAATCAGGCTATATTGTAAGAAACTAACTCCTAGAGACATATAAATTATGTAGTAATAAAAGAAGAGCAAAATCCTCACTGATTTCTGAATTCCAACTACAGGTAGTCATCTCTACGGTTATTGTTACTGTATGCCATCACATTTTTATTTTACTTGTTACAAGAACAGACTATTTGTCAGACTGCTTTGAGTGGGACAAAAGAATATTTTAGGTGACTTTATGTCACCTAAATACTGAGAACAATGAAATACAAGCTTATACAATTTAAAATATATTTTACATTTTTATAAGATTAATTTATTTATGTGGAAATTATAGAGCCCATAGATTATGTCTCTTCTCTGAACAAAATAGTAATGTCAAATGATGTGAAAATTCTAAAGAGGTAAATTGATGTATTTTACTCCAAAGGAAAAAAAAAACATGGTATACATTCAAAACAAAACATAGTACCAAGCAGAACATATTCATGTATAATTCTGTCACTTTCAAATTATGCAAACTTGGAAATTTTATTTAAGCTCTCTTGCCTTAGTTTGTATTCTACAATATACTGTTATTAAATTCCAATATAAAACTATCAGCATAGTGTATAATATTTAATATGCTTGGCTAAATATGATGTAAATAGTTCAAAGAATTGATGAAGTGAAGACGATAGTGGTGATAATGAATTTGAAAATGATAATCATGATTATGACAATGATGTTGATGCATCTAACACATTGAAAACAACAATAATAAACAAAGATGTAGCCTGGATTTAGGTAAAAATTCTTTAGGCTGGGGCTCTGACAGATGCTGGAGAAGAAGAGAGACACAGAAAGAAAAAAATCTATACCAGTATTAGTTGGCTTTTCTATCAGTGTAACAAAATGCCTAAAATAATCAACTAATAAAGAGTGAAGGGTTATTTTGTCTTATAGTTTTGGAGATTCTGTCCCATGATTGGTTGGCCCCAGTGATTGGGTCTGTGGTGAGGTAACATATCATGGTAAGAGAACATGACAGAGCAAAACTTACTGGAGCAAAAGAGAAAAGATGGGTCCAAAGTCCTACAAATTTTGCGGGGAACACACCCTCAATGATGTTTAGACCCCTCACTAGAATCTGCCTCCTAGACCTTCCACCACCTCCTAATGGCCCAACCTTGGGGATGAAGCATTTAAACATGCGCCATTTGGGAAGATTCAAGATCCAAAGTGTGCTAGTCAGAATGATCAACTGCATGAATAATGATTATTTTCATGCTAGAAAAAGTTCAGGGTCACTCACTTTTGGTGGGAAATGTCTGTGATCAGAATGAAGTCTAATGATGACAAATCAATTCTGAAATAATGACATGAATCTTACTACTATAGCACCAGAGGAGATAAAATTAAATAAACAAAAAAAAAAACCACCACTTTATCCAGAAAAACTAACATGAAACAAGACAGAAAATAGCAATGAACAAGAAATCAAACATATTTTATGGAAAGCAAATGAAGGAACAGTAGCAAACTTGGCAAAGTTGGGAAAGTTATTCTAGGTACTTAGAGAAGCAGGCAGGCAATTTGCCATACAGAAGCTTAAGAAAACTCTTGGGCATGAGACAACAAAGACAGTGGTAGGCTGATAAAGGGGGAGTCAATTAAAAGTCAATAAAATGCATAAGCATGTTAGGTCCTGGTTTCCTTCACCAATCCTCTGAACACAGATCACTACAGAGACAAGAGATTCAATCTATTCTGAAATTTGAATGGAGGCAATAGATGGCTGGAAACAGAAAGATGAAGTAAGAACAATGCATAACAAACAAGTTAAGGTTTGAAAACCAACTGACAAACAATTAACAATGCAATAAAAGACACATAGAAGTGAGGCAAATGAGAAAGACTACAATAACTAGACAGAGAAGGGTTGACAACTAGGTCAGATTTCTAACACTTTATCTGCTTGATGATTCTTTTCTGCTTCATGTTATATAGAAAGGTGAAATTTTCCAGGCCTGGATCTTCTCCTTCCTCTGGATTGACATGATGGTAGAATCATAGGTACTCTGGCTTTTAAGCATGCAACATGCTGGCCAATGAACTAAATGGTTTTGTCTATATCCTATTTATTCTGACCTGGATGGTAATTTTAAAATTATCACTTATATTATTTATTGTACTTCAGTGAAATGGTGTTTTCAAAAGAAAAGCAAAATCACTCTTAAGAATGAATGCTAAAAACTTCAAAATTAATGTGTGATACTTTTATAAGAATCACAATGACCAACTTTTTCCCTTGGAACATCATTTACTTTGCAAAATGATAGAGAATATGCACAAACTAAAATTAAGTTTCTTCCTATACTTAGCAGTGATAACATTCTCACAATTTTTTGGGTTCAATTAGCTGGGAAGAAAATTAATGTGTTCCAATTTTCAAAAACTTCTTGTTCTAAAACAATGGCACATACATGGGTTTCCATTGTCAAAAAGCAGGCGAATAAATCCCATGATGTAAACACACACACTTACATATTCATCTCAGAACATAGTCTGTGGAGTGCAGTGAAAAGTTAAGAGGTGGGTGTCCTTTTTCACATACAATATTAATCTGCTTAATAAACTCAGGGCATCTCTCAGCTTAGGGTCCTGTGGAACGATTCTGGACAGATGTCTATGAAGCCAGCTATGTCAGATGCAACTTTTTGTCTTGTTATTCCAGTGTTCTTTCACTTTTTCATGTTTTATACTCAGAATAAGGAAGAAGGAAAAAGGAAGAAAGAAGAGGAAGAAGAGGAGGAGGAGGAGGAGAAAGAGGAGGAGAAAGGTGAGGGAAGAGGAGGGGGAGGGTGATGGGGGAGGAGGAGGAGACGACAAAGAAAAAGAAGAAAAGAAAAAGAAGAGAAGGAGGAAGGAGAAGATTTCTCTCTTTCTCTCTCTCTCTCTCTCTCTCTCTCTCTCTCTCTCTCTCTCAAAAAAAGGCAAACTTTTTTTTCCTCATTGGCAAATCAATTGACTGCAACAATAAAAGCTGAAATAATTTCCTTTCTTAAAGATATTCCAAAGTCCTGAAATTACTATGTGTCTACTGGAGAATAATCCTTCCTATTTCAAGTACTTCATAGGAAAACTTTTCCTTAAAACCTCAAGAAAGAAAAAATTGAAAAATAACATCTACTAGATAAAAGCTAGTGTGAAAAATATATAAATATATAATGAATATATCCTCATATGAAAACTGAAAACATTTAGTACATTACTGTTTATATTGAGCATTATTTTCTTTTCTCAGAATGTTAATTAATAACTTGAATATGCTGTAATTATTTTAGTTTTAATGTATTTATTATTCAAAATAATAATTATATTCCAAACAAGTTTTAATATGGGAAGGTTTTATTTCTTTAAAATTAGAAAAATGTCAATTTTTCTAAAAGTTATTTTTTATTTAAGGATATTTGTAAACATTTTAAACTTCTTAGTAGTTTCAAAAATTATTTAATGATCAAGTTTATTTAATATTGAAGTACTTTTGTGTGGGTCAGTTAATAATCAATTTGTGTTATTTTTTTTATCAAACCTTAATATATCATGAATTTTACTTTATATGTAAATATACTGAGTATTTATGGCTCTAAGATGAGCATGACCTATATTTGAGCCATAATATATTTACACAGAAAAAATGCAAAGAGCATCAATGCGAAGAGAATTGCATAAGGATTTTACAAAAAAATACCCTGAAAGTATCATAATTAAAATTCCTTAGTTCACTGATTCTGATATAAATGAAGTAGTAAAGCATTTATATTTCAGACGACAGTAACCCTAACCCTAACATTAACCCTAACCCCTGTCCGTTTCAGTTCACTTTTCTGCTAACTCCAGCACTTGCCTTTTACCTTTATGTCCAGGTTGGCAACAGCTACATTCTTGTTAGAAGGATCAATGCAGTAATAATGCAAAAGGAGATTCAGTGGTTCTTTTTCCTTTTGTAATGAATTATTTTCTATTACTTTTTGAAAAATAATTGTATATCTCTATAATCTACAGTTTTGTATTTCAGTGTATTTCACTCATGTATGGAATCAAAAAACTCTGCATTCATAGAAATAGATTTGGGGGACTACATGTGTGAGTAATATCTTGCTATATTTGTATTTCTGTACCCAGTTTATTTCTCTTAATATTGTGATCTCCAGTTCCATGCATGTCAGGTGACTCTTTTTAAAGAAAATTTCTAAGAGTTTTCATAGGAGTCTTTCATTTACATTGAATTGAGACTGAAAGTAGTCATAAGAGTACTTCAAACTCAGAGGTGCTTGGAAATGACATCTTTATTCTGGGCAGAAAACATTAACTAGAAGTATTCCGTTATTATAAAAGAAAGAATTAATGAAAAAAATCAATCAACCTGTTATTTCTTCTAACAATGGTAAAATATGATGTTTTCATATTAACAAATAAAAAGTAGTACATATATGAGTGTATGTGTGTGAATATGTATGTGTACACACACATTTATCCATAACTTGTTTGTACACACACACAGAAGAGAAGGACACCAGGGAAAATTTTTATTTTTCTATTGTAGCAACCTTCTTGAAGCACAACTGTCTTCTAGACACAGAGATATTTTGAAGGGCATACAATGTATGAGGCCGTCAGAATTCCAAGAATTGTGGCAAAGATTTAAGCAAAAGATTCTGGAGATATCTGCAGTTCAAAAATATATTGACTAAAGAAAAATGTGTGCTCTTAGCAGGGTACTTGATGTTTTTATGGATAATGTTTACACAAACAGTGTACTGATATTTTAAAAAGTTTTGTACAGAGCAACATGTCTCCCTGGAGAACTCCACTTGATTGCAAAATATAAGTGTTCAATTGTACTGTCAAGAAAACATCTGGTATTGATGGGATGGTAAATTTCACATCACTTAAAATGTGACCCTAAGAAGTGGATTAGACTTAGGGTCTTGCATCAGGGATAATGGAGACTATTGAGCCAGTCCCAGAGAAACTAAGAATGAAGTCTGGTTATTAGTCTTACTTATATTTATGTTATGTGCCTCTTTAGACTTGAACAAAATCAGGCAAGAGCTGCCTAAAATTCTTGGTATTTCTTTTAATATCTTAATACTTTTGTAATTGAATGAATAAGCACTAGTCCACATACACCTGTGCCTATCAATGTACTTATATAGACACAAATGTACAGCTGGAAGATAAAGGAAAAAGTGAAGTCTGATTCTTTTGTTTTCTTTAGCATTCATTTAAAAATATAAATGAATATAAAATTTACAATGTGTTGCTGCTTGTATTACTTAGGAAGAAGCTGATTTGCAAAGATATCACATGGCCTCATCTCATAGAGCTCTGGTGATGTAGCATCAAGTAATTAAAGTAAATATAAAAGAGTAACTGTGGATGTTGGCAGAAATAAAATAGGAAACACTCCACACTTAGCCTGCAATATCTTAGATGTATAGACTACATGAATCTATTAAACTATTAAATCCTCTATAATGAAATACGATTCACTGTTGTTTCCCATAATGCCGACAAGACAACTTGCTTTACATGACACACAGAGGTATTACATTCCCTGGACTAAAAACTAAACTTATACTACCCTTAAATCTGTAATTTTCCTTATTTACTACCTGTCTTAATCCAGAATCCTGGGAACATCCTTTGTTCATTTTTCTCCCTCAGTTCTCTAATTAAATCCAAACTCGGGTTGATTCTTTCACTTGTTGAGTCCTGTTTCTTCACCTTCTCACTACCTCAACATAGAGTGTTATTAATTCTCCATTTGCATTTGTACAAAACCAAATGATTTTTTTGATTCTTTGATTATTGCTCTATATTCAGTTGATTATATTCTTAGTTCCTAGAGATATTTAATAAATTGTGAATTTGATTTGTCTCCCTCCCGCTTAGATTCTTCACTGGCCCCATTTCCTCTCAGATAAAAATGTGCTAAGACTTTTCTTAAACTGCCAGAATATCATTGATGAAATCTTACAATATAAGTCCCAAGTTTACCTGTTGTTGCCATCAAAAATCAAGTCTGATTGTACAAAAACTGAGAAACTAAAGTTAAAGAGATCAAAGGCAGGTATAACAAGTTGAGGTATGAGAAGAGCTACTTGGATGTCCAAGGATGGCATCTGATGAAGCTAATCATTCATTAGTCAAGGTGGAGACAGAGGGGCTCTGAGCCAAATTATTGTAAGAATCATGGATCTGTAACCACTTATAACAGAAGTTCCTGTTGTTCTGCCTTGTCTTTAAAAACTTGTTGGGACATTTTCTATGGCAGTATCACAGGCTAAATTTGCCAGGGACAAATAGACAATGCCTTATGGGGTCAGGATTATCCTAAAAGGCAATAGCAATGGTGACTTATTATGTCTTATGACATCTTCTTAAAATGTAAGTTCTATTTTAATTTTTTTACCTGATTTTTCAATCTACTAAGAGAAAAAATAAAATTACTTAAGCCTAGAAAATAGCAGAAGAAGAAATCCTGAAGATTGAAAAGTTATATAGTTTTCTAGAACCAAATATTCTAGAAACCTAAAAAAATAAATGCCAGGCATACTAAAAAATTAAACAAAATTTAATTTACTGAAATTCATTTGAAAGCAGAAAGCTCATATGCAAATTCTAAGCTCTGACACTTTCTTATGTCTAACCTGTCCCCTTCCATAGCAGTTTGGTGTACTCTTAATAGAATGAAAATATTTAATTCCAATATATCTAAATAACTTCCCATGGTTAATTCAACCTGAAAGTCAGAAAGACAACATTAAAACCCATATTTACCTTACTAAAAATTTATTTTTCTGCTTTTCCAAACCCTTCTCATTTTCTCTAATAACTTTTAGAGTATTAGATAATAGAGAATCCAATATTTTTGTTCTCTGAAGACACGTAAACTATAAAATCTCACTTTCCAGGTAAGAAAAATTTGAGATAATGAGTGTTACACCTGGATCAAAAGTCATAGAGCAATATGTATTAGTTAACAGAATTACTGGAAACAGCAATGCGAAGGATTCCCTACATTCTAACAAGCTTTGTCCTTTCCCATTAGAGGGAGTCTAATCCCATCATGGTTACATAGGAATTCCAATTTACCCTCACCTGATATCTCTTAGTTGATTATAAGTTATCTGATAAAAATAATGCAAGTCTACATGTTAGAAACTAATAACTACTATTATGCATTATGGATAATGGATTTTCACATTAACAAGAACCAGTAAGATAATAACCTAAAACAAAAGATACCAAAGTAAAAAAAGTTAAGGACCTGTCTATGGCATTACATACTATATATGTCAGTCAGTTTTTAGTTACTAAGATAAAATACCTGAAATGATCAACTTAAAAGTGTGATAGTAGGAGCAAATGTGACTCCATTTTGTTTTATGACTTCATCCTGTAAAACAACCATGCCAAGTAGAAGAGTCATGACTGGGGCAAGATATTCTTTTCCTTTTGCTATAGAAACCTTTAAGAACACGGAACTACCTAATGGGGTATTATTTCTGTAACTAGGGTAATGGGGCTCTGTTTCTGTACCTGGGGTGACTGGGCTCAATTGTTCGGGGGTGGTCAGGGGAACAGCTTTATGTTCTGGTCAGCCGCCACCGATGTGCTTCAATAAAGGCTTAATCCGATTATACGTGAGTGGTCTGGAAGTCAGTTTATGAAACCCTGGGACGAAGCTTTAACTCTAACAAAAGGTGGAAAGGTTTACTTTGACTCACAGTTTCAAAAGTTTTAGCTAATGTTTGCTTGGCCCTATTGCTTTGGGGTCTGTGGCAGTACAGTACCTGATGACAGCTGCTAAAGGCAAAGGAGACCTGTTTACCTCATGGTAGCCAGAAAGTAAAAGACAGAGGAAGAAGCAGCATCAGGTTTCCAGTATCTGCTTCAAGTCCACACCCTCAATGACATAACTTCTTTCCATTAGGCCCCACCTCCTAAAGGTTCTACCACCTCTTAATATCATCATGGGCTGGGAAGCATACTGTCAGCACAAGAACTTTGTGGAAACTTCAAGGGCCAAACTACAACATTAGGAAATGCATTTCCAAAACAGACCCTCCTATACTCCTCAAGTGAGTTCACTTAAATACAAATTAACAATGGAAGCAAATTCTTAAGCACAGTTTCACTTTTCCCAGGGTTCCTCATTCTCCATTTTTTTCATTTCCCTCTAGTTCAATTCTATACTTATTCTACTTCATTCTCCCCTGCTCCATTATTCCTGAATCATTGCCTCTGACTGCTGTTATTTATTCATTTATTTATTCATTCAAGCATTGACAATTCCAAGTCTTTCCCATCTTAGCAATCTAGAGAGCATTCAATAGCCTATAAATTCCTTCCTAGCAGTGACCTTCCATTCTCAGAATAACATAGTCTCCTTCTTATCCCTGGATGGTCAGGTCAATCTGCATGTTATAAGGTGATTGTAAGTCTATGGGGAAGCTGAATTCATCTAAAGATTATATCATCTTCCTAAGGTAAAATTTTTTCAATGCTCTTATATGATTAAAAAATAAAATCAAGCCCTGAATAAAAGTATAAGAAACCAGTAGGTGTAATCAGCCATTCTTTGTTTCCTTGTGAAAATGAGATTTTCTTCTCTATGTGCATGATTTTCTCTCTTCTTTTTTTTTTCTTTCTAAAATACTTGGCTTGTAGTGGATCATTGGTAGTAATGATCAAGTTGCAAACAGAGAAAACTTTTATCTTAGGATTTAGACTGTGGGGTTGCAATAGAGAACAAATGCCTCTTTACTCATATTATTCATTCTCTGCACAGACAGTTTCTTTTCATTTTGTAATCTTTAAAATTATACACCAAAGCTGCACCCTCAGGGAAGTTTTTCTTGATATCTTCAACATTGGGAAAAAAAATTCTGTGTATGTGTGGCAGTAGAAAACCTAAGGTTTGAACCTCAGCCTGTTTTTATTTATTTATATGGCCTATATTTCCCTAAAATGTCTAATGAAAACAATATTTCTCTTGCAGGGTATTTTAAAAATTATAAGCATTGGACTTGAAGTATCTAGCACATAGAGGGATATTTAATAAGTGTTAGGCCATCTTTTTATTAATATTTAGTTTCCTTATTAATAATCAACTTTCTATTTTTATTGTAACTAAGTTATTTAACAACCTGTTATTAGATCCTTTAGTTTCTATAACTATAGGTCTTCCCAAGTTTAATAGAAATAGGGTAGGTTGGGATTCCTAGCTCTGGAGCCTCTTCTCTTTGGAGAAGTCTGTCTTTTTAATCTCTGTCACTTTTGCTATAAAACTACTTCTTGTTTGCTATATCTGAGTTTTATTCTTAAAAGAAAATAAATGAAAAAGAAATAGTGTAGATTGGAAAGATCCATGTGGATTCACGTGCTGAAAATACTTGAGAGGTACATTTCCAGAGTGATAATAATGAAGGAAAAGGGAATAAAAGCAACAGGTGGGGTGTTATACAAAGCAATGCAGCATTGTCCCCATCATCAAGGGATTAGTGATGAGAGAGCAGGTGGGGCAGAGTGCAGGGCTTAGGATGGATCAAGAGAAGCCACACTTGGAGTGAACTTTTATTGTAGGGGATATTGATGCCTAGCTTCTTCCTGCTTCCTTACATGTGCATATATAGTACTCATGGAGATTACACTCCCCATTTCTGTATTAAATCAGCTGCCATTGCAGTAGGCATTCTGGAAGAGAGGTCCCACAGTCTTGTAGTGTGGTACTTCTTGCAAATTTGAAAGAGGACAGTCAACATGGCTAAAATTACTAACAAGAGAGTAGAAAGATGGGAGGGAGCAGGGGACATACCTGGTTTATAAGGAAATGCATATCTGTTGAATCAAGCTGAGTGATACTTGATAACAAAGACTTTTTTTTTCACTTTTATTCTGTATCTGGTACATGGTGTAATTTCTAGCAGTAAATATCTGTCTACAATGTAAATAAGTGAACTAAAAACACAAATAAACAACATCATGTCACTAGTATTCCTTGGAATAGGTAGTAAAATAACTAATCAATGATATCAGCTGATTGAGTTAGATTTCTGGTTCAAAATATTTTAATTAATAACGATGAATACATTACCTATTTGCTTACATGGATCACCAAAGCTACAAAGAAAAGAATCAGAGTTGTTTAGTATAATATCTATTACAATTATATCTTAAAAATAATACTTGACTCTTTTCCTTTTTTCTATCTTTTTTCACTTATGATCTCTTAAAATGTCCTCAGAAATTGTTGACTTTCTCTTTACTTTTACTCTTTTTGTCATTTCATACTAAAACCCTGAAGAAGACTCGAAAATTCTATGTAGAACACATATTGCCTGGATAGATTTTCTTCACCTATTTAATGATGTTAAGAGTTTTGGCCTGGCATGGTGGTGTATGCCTGTAATCCCAGTGATTGTCAGGCTGAGGCTAGAGAATCACAAGTTAGAGTCCAGCCTTAGCAGTCGAGTGAGGCACTACATAATTTAGCAAGACTCTATCTCAAAATTTTAAAAGTAAATAAATAAATAAAAAGGATGGGTATGTGGCTCAGTGGTAAAGCACCTCTGGGTTTACCAAAAATAATGTATTTTGTGTTTATATACTTGTACCAGAAATCACTGGAGAACAAATATAATAGCCTGCAAATCACAATTGCCTAAATATCATCTTGAATCCTTAAAAGAAAGCGCTTATAATCCTACAACATGGCACATAAGTAAGGGAAACCCTGAAGGACTTTCTTTCAAGTATTCCTCTGCACTAACTGGCACAGATAAATGGAGACTAAATTTGCATAATATAGATGGATGACTTAATTAAATGAAGTATTTACTTCAGGAAAAACATATCAGTACTCCTCCAGTCATCCATGCACCTGGAAGATTCCTTTGGAAAGCTCAAATATAGGTCATGCTCATCTTAGAGCCATAAATACTCAGTATATTTACATATAAAGTAAAATTCATGATATATTAAGGTTTGATAAAAAAAATAACACAAATTGATTATTAACTGACCCACACAAAAGTACTTCAATATTAAATAAACTTGATCATTAAATAATTTTTGAAACTACTAAGAAGTTTAAAATGTTTACAAATATCCTTAAATAAAAAATAACTTTTAGAAAAATTGACATTTTTCTAATTTTAAAGAAATAAAACCTTCCCATATTAAAACTTGTTTGGAATATAATTATTATTTTGAATAATAAATACATTAAAACTAAAATAATTACAGCATATTCAAGTTATTAATTAACATTCTGAGAAAAGAAAATAATGCTCAATATAAACAGTAATGTACTAAATGTTTTCAGTTTTCATATGAGGATATATTCATTATATATTTATATATTTTTCACACTAGCTTTTATCTAGTAGATGTTATTTTTCAATTTTTTCTTTCTTGAGGTTTTAAGGAAAAGTTTTCCTATGAAGTACTTGAAATAGGAAGGATTATTCTCCAGTAGACACATAGTAATTTCAGGACTTTGGAATATCTTTAAGAAAGGAAATTATTTCAGCTTTTATTGTTGCAGTCAATTGATTTGCCAATGAGGAAAAAAAAGTTTGCCTTTTTTTGAGAGAGAGAGAGAGAGAGAGAGAGAGAGAGAGAGAGAGAGAGAGAGAGAGAGAGAAAGAGAGAAATCTTCTCCTTCCTCCTTCTCTTCTTTTTCTTTTCTTCTTTTTCTTTGTCGTCTCCTCCTCCTCCCCCATCACCCTCCCCCTCCTCTTCCCTCACCTTTCTCCTCCTCTTTCTCCTCCTCCTCCTCCTCTTCTTCCTCTTCTTTCTTCCTTTTTCCTTCTTCCTTATTCTGAGTATAAAACATGAAAAAGTGAAAGAACACTGGAATAACAAGACAAAAAGTTGCATCTGACATAGCTGGCTTCATAGACATCTGTCCAGAATCGTTCCACAGGACCCTAAGCTGAGAGATGCCCTGAGTTTATTAAGCAGATTAATATTGTATGTGAAAAAGGACACCCACCTCTTAACTTTTCACTGCACTCCACAGACTATGTTCTGAGATGAATATGTAAGTGTGTGTGTTTACATCATGGGATTTATTCGCCTGCTTTTTGACAATGGAAACCCATGTATGTGCCATTGTTTTAGAACAAGAAGTTTTTGAAAATTGGAACACATTAATTTTCTTCCCAGCTAATTGAACCCAAAAAATTGTGAGAATGTTATCACTGCTAAGTATAGGAAGAAACTTAATTTTAGTTTGTGCATATTCTCTATCATTTTGCAAAGTAAATGATGTTCCAAGGGAAAAAGTTGGTCATTGTGATTCTTATAAAAGTATCACACATTAATTTTGAAGTTTTTAGCATTCATTCTTAAGAGTGATTTTGCTTTTCTTTTGAAAACACCATTTCACTGAAGTACAATAAATAATATAAGTGATAATTTTAAAATTACCATCCAGGTCAGAATAAATAGGATATAGACAAAACCATTTAGTTCATTGGCCAGCATGTTGCATGCTTAAAAGCCAGAGTACCTATGATTCTACCATCATGTCAATCCAGAGGAAGGAGAAGATCCAGGCCTGGAAAATTTCACCTTTCTATATAACATGAAGCAGAAAAGAATCATCAAGCAGATAAAGTGTTAGAAATCTGACCTAGTTGTCAACCCTTCTCTGTCTAGTTATTGTAGTCTTTCTCATTTGCCTCACTTCTATGTGTCTTTTATTGCATTGTTAATTGTTTGTCAGTTGGTTTTCAAACCTTAACTTGTTTGTTATGCATTGTTCTTACTTCATCTTTCTGTTTCCAGCCATCTATTGCCTCCATTCAAATTTCAGAATAGATTGAATCTCTTGTCTCTGTAGTGATCTGTGTTCAGAGGATTGGTGAAGGAAACCAGGACCTAACATGCTTATGCATTTTATTGACTTTTAATTGACTCCCCCTTTATCAGCCTACCACTGTCTTTGTTGTCTCATGCCCAAGAGTTTTCTTAAGCTTCTGTATGGCAAATTGCCTGCCTGCTTCTCTAAGTACCTAGAATAACTTTCCCAACTTTGCCAAGTTTGCTACTGTTCCTTCATTTGCTTTCCATAAAATATGTTTGATTTCTTGTTCATTGCTATTTTCTGTCTTGTTTCATGTTAGTTTTTCTGGATAAAGTGGTGGTTTTTTTTTTTGTTTATTTAATTTTATCTCCTCTGGTGCTATAGTAGTAAGATTCATGTCATTATTTCAGAATTGATTTGTCATCATTAGACTTCATTCTGATCACAGACATTTCCCACCAAAAGTGAGTGACCCTGAACTTTTTCTAGCATGAAAATAATCATTATTCATGCAGTTGATCATTCTGACTAGCACACTTTGGATCTTGAATCTTCCCAAATGGCGCATGTTTAAATGCTTCATCCCCAAGGTTGGGCCATTAGGAGGTGGTGGAAGGTCTAGGAGGCAGATTCTAGTGAGGGGTCTAAACATCATTGAGGGTGTGTTCCCCGCAAAATTTGTAGGACTTTGGACCCATCTTTTCTCTTTTGCTCCAGTAAGTTTTGCTCTGTCATGTTCTCTTACCATGATATGTTACCTCACCACAGACCCAATCACTGGGGCCAACCAATCATGGGACAGAATCTCCAAAACTATAAGACAAAATAACCCTTCACTCTTTATTAGTTGATTATTTTAGGCATTTTGTTACACTGATAGAAAAGCCAACTAATACTGGTATAGATTTTTTTCTTTCTGTGTCTCTCTTCTTCTCCAGCATCTGTCAGAGCCCCAGCCTAAAGAATTTTTACCTAAATCCAGGCTACATCTTTGTTTATTATTGTTGTTTTCAATGTGTTAGATGCATCAACATCATTGTCATAATCATGATTATCATTTTCAAATTCATTATCACCACTATCGTCTTCACTTCATCAATTCTTTGAACTATTTACATCATATTTAGCCAAGCATATTAAATATTATACACTATGCTGATAGTTTTATATTGGAATTTAATAACAGTATATTGTAGAATACAAACTAAGGCAAGAGAGCTTAAATAAAATTTCCAAGTTTGCATAATTTGAAAGTGACAGAATTATACATGAATATGTTCTGCTTGGTACTATGTTTTGTTTTGAATGTATACCATGTTTTTTTTTTCCTTTGGAGTAAAATACATCAATTTACCTCTTTAGAATTTTCACATCATTTGACATTACTATTTTGTTCAGAGAAGAGACATAATCTATGGGCTCTATAATTTCCACATAAATAAATTAATCTTATAAAAATGTAAAATATATTTTAAATTGTATAAGCTTGTATTTCATTGTTCTCAGTATTTAGGTGACATAAAGTCACCTAAAATATTCTTTTGTCCCACTCAAAGCAGTCTGACAAATAGTCTGTTCTTGTAACAAGTAAAATAAAAATGTGATGGCATACAGTAACAATAACCGTAGAGATGACTACCTGTAGTTGGAATTCAGAAATCAGTGAGGATTTTGCTCTTCTTTTATTACTACATAATTTATATGTCTCTAGGAGTTAGTTTCTTACAATATAGCCTGATTCATGTTAAGAGTCTGCATATGAGATTATCACGAGACTCAGTAAGTAGTAAGAAAATATAAAACTGATGCAAGTAAATAGGGTTATGTCTGTGTTCCTGAACAGTTCAAATATGATCATGAAACAATTATGATATTCACTAGTGGATTGAAAGACAATGGAGCATGTTGAATTGGCAGATATATTGGGGGTAAAATTAGGAAGAACTGATATTCAGAGACTTTAAATCATGGAATAATTATCTCTTTGGGATTCAAAACTAAATGGCCATTTGCTAGAAATATTTCAGGGTTATGTCCAAGAAGAAAATGGAGACCCACCCACCGAGGCCTCCATAAACTCTAAGACACCACGATTCAATTATCCCATTGCTCCCACAGTATTCCAAGGGCAAGCTTCCAGTACAAGGCTGGGACCTTGATTCCTGCAGCAGTTCTGTGTGCTGGGGAACAGGAGAAGCAGACGTGATTTGAATCCACAGGGTTTGAAACACTGTGTTTCAGAGAAAGTCTGAAGGGCAGATGTGCCCTGAATATGAAATGACCAAAATCAATTTAAACATTTTTCTATGCTCAGTTCCCAGCTACTGTCTTGAGCCCAGTGCACTGTCTGTAGGCAGCCTCTTTTGCTTGGCATGTGCTTATTGCCTTCAAATTGTTTCTTTTTTTTTTTTTTTATGCAGCAGCCACTGTCAAGAATAGAAGTCTATTTGCATGGTGCAGTGCCTACTCATTTTAGTTTATTGGACAATAAGCCTTACTGACACATCCATTGGAAATCTTAATCCAGGGGCTTCTGCTACATTTCTACATTATGGCAATAGGTCTGAAGGAAGGAATTTTATTTGATCATGATTTAAAATTTTTAACTCATTACTTTGGTAAGTGAATGAGGAATTAATTTGAAAAGAATGATAAAACTTTGACTAAGGTTATGAAAGTTTGGCACTGCTAGAAAAAAATGTATTAATGTGCAAAACACCATATTTCCATAAAAGTACTATTTTTTAACACTAGTTGAACTAGTTATAAATATTGTATTTTTTTTTTCTCCAAAGCTGGATCTCTACCCTGAATATATATCAAATGCCTCTGGCATTAAAATTTTATATTGGAACATACTTGGAAGGGACTTGCCTATTCTGTCTGTTCCTTAATTTTACTTCACCCTGTTCCCTAGTCTAAACCCATTAATTAGGAAATATTTTACAAGAAACAACATAGTTTAAACTCCATTTTTCATTAGTATTATATTTCAGATGCCATTGTCAGATTTTTTTTCTTTTTATAATCTATGATGATCTTGAAGGCTATAGTCCTTTATTTTGCTATCAAGCATTTCCTTTTATTATTTCCACCTATAGTTAGCTGAAGTTTTTGTTTATTTGTATTCAGTGATCATTCTTTTTCCTCCTAAGCAACACTCATTTTTAAGCATTTTAAAACAAAACCCTACTTGCATAGTTACCTGTTTCTAATATGAGACAGTTGATTTGTTAATTATGGACTTCTAAATCTTGAACCTATTCAAAAAGGACATGATATTAGAAGAGAGTAGAAATGTAATGATCATTAAAATGTATAAATTTCCAACTCTTCATCTGTTATGCAAAGAAAGTTAAGGACAAGATATGTAAGTAACTCACTCCTGTCTACGGGTGATCTGCATGATCTGAAAATTGTTCCCTCTGCTACTCTGCAGTTCTCTCTCTCTTCCTATTGATTCTCAACCCTGCTGTCATCTGCTGAACCTGGCAAGGAAGGACATACGAAGCTAGTGATGCAAACAGTAGCACCTAATGTACATGTGTGTATGTGTGTGGTGGGGCTGCACGTGGGAGAACAAGGTAGGAGTAGGGAGACAGCAGGTGTACATTTAAAAGTACCTGTATAGTTCTGATATTCCGGCAGAAAAGCTTCTTTTTCTTTCCTCCCACCTCCCTTCCACAACCCCTTTCATTCCACAGTGAGATTCATTTTCTACAACACAATGCATATACACATCATGTAATGAATGATTATACAAACCTTTTGTTAGCCTTCTGGAAATCATTTTCTCTCTGTTCTAGAATCATATAATATAACTTGGATCTGAAGAAAATGTGTCAAATTCATTCAACCCTCGGGTACAACATTGCAAAAAGTCCCCCAAGCAACTCTTAGGGCTCTTCATTTTAGCCATACAATTACTCTACCTTATTTTGTCACCCTTCTTAGAGAGCTGAATTGTCATCTGCATAAGTTGAGCAATTACTAAGTTGTTACATAGACTTAGGGTGTGATCTTAGTAGCTGACGAAGCAGAATCACAGTCCTTGTATGTGATGAATGGCACAATGTAAATAAATCAAATATTTACATGCCCAATTCTTCTCCTACGGTACTTCTACTTGGGAATATCATAAAATATGTCATTCCCTTTAACTTTGTAGCTATAAGTTTCTAGTCATCAAAATTGAAATGACTTATTTGATGGTCACATCTGTCTATATTAAAATCCTTTCCACAACTTTTTTATTTTTATTTTTTTTTAGGAAAATGTCCTGTAAATGGCACGATCTTCCCTTTTTCATGCCACAATATTTATAAAAGATAGAAATATTGGTTTACTGTGTAAGTGAGGTTAATATGGCATTTTAAGGAGGAAAGTACACTTAAGGTAAAACTATGGAACTGTGAATTATAAATAAACAGTAAGTTAGGGAAATCTGGAATCAGACAGAATGGAAGTTTAATTTCTAGATACATCACTTTAATGGTTGTGCAGCTTTAGGCCAATTCTTTGCCTATATTCTCAGTTTCCTCCTCTGTAAATATTGACAATAATTTACATTCACCATAAGGTTCTAAGAACAATAGGAGTTAAAATGTACATATATACAGAAAATGTGTTTCAATTTTTTTTGTATTTTTTCATTCGGAGTATTTCTGATGATAATGTCAGACTGGTTTCAATGAAATGTGTCCATCATGTTCCAAGAAAGGCCCTGAGTTCCATATCTTTCAAATGGTCACTTTTTGTAGTACCTCTTAGAAACTTACACGGAATTCATGAAACACTCAAAGGAATCCACCTCCAGTGTGCAGCAGTATATATTTGAACTCTACTTATAACTGGTAGATGAGTTGACAAAGACATATGTATGTTTTATATGTATTCTCATGCCTAGGAGTTTGCATATTTTTCAGTCCCAGAGTCCTGACATCTCAGGTTAATGTCTCATGTATACTATTAATTTATGCTATCTTTCTCAAATTCATTTTAAAGATAGTTGGAAACCAAACAATATAATAATCCTCTTGTTATTTCCCAGATTTGTTATTGCATATTTACTGAACATGAGATTTCCATTTTCAGTATTTTTTATATCTTTTGCATGTCTTAAATCATCTACTGTGTAATAGGAATATTGAAAGATGTTGGTAAGCTGTTATCTGTTAAATTGGATATGCATAAACAATACATCAGGATTATTCTAGACAACAAAGTAAGGTTTTTTGCTCAAATGATATCAATAACTATCTTAACTATTTCAATTTTGCCATAGAAGTAAGATTTTATGTTAAAGAAGTGAAATATTTCAGTTCCCATTTCTAGTATTAAAAGACAGAAAAGGTAAAGATTTGAAAAGAGACATGAACTAGTTCATGTAGTTCATGTGATGTAATAAATTAAATGACATATTTAAATTTGCTAAATGAGTAATGTTGTCAGTGATGACCATATAACAGAAGAGATGCTTGTAGAACAATGCCTAGATGCACACAAAATGTGTCCATTCAATTTAGGAAGCAGAATAGGAGAGCTAGTGTGAGCTCTTTTTTTCCAGAATTATCCTGAAGGGGACTATTTATTTGTTTAACTGATAAATGGGTAAACAAAAATAATAATTTTGTCATGGCAGAAATCTGAATCACATAAATAAAATATAGTCTTTTTTTCTGCTTAGAGAAAGTATTTTGAGAACATTAATTTTTTTTTAAAAGTTCTCTGCAACTCGAGTAGGTCTGTTTCTAAACAAATCCAATTTAAAACGCTCCAATGACATTTGTTGATCTTAAAATAAACCAAAATATTTAACATGACTTAATAAGACCTAAATTTCACTACCTCTTGCTTTCCTCTGCCGTCTCACCTCCCACCATTCTTCTTTCTCTCTCAGAACTTCAGGCAAACAACATTTTCTCATTCATTTGTATCAAATGTGTTCCTTCTGGGTAGAGAGCACATCCTGTTCCCCCTATCTGAAATAATTTGTCCTTTTTAGAATTAAATTTTATTTTTCAGCCTCAGTAAAATACAGCTTCTCCAAAAAAAGCATTTCTTCAATTCTCAGACATGTTCCCAGGACATCATGAAAGTTATTTAAAATTTTACCTATATTAGTATGATTATTTGGTCATTCATTTTCCTCACTTGAGCATGAGTATTGTTTTTCCTATTCTTTCTCCCCCCTCCCACCATTGTTGGTTAGCACTATCCTTGTATATACTGTTATGGGGTGACTGTTCCGAAAACACACAGAGACGGAATTTGAAACAAATCAAAGAATTTTATTTTACCTATATTTTCCTGACCAGGGACTCTTCTGCCAGAGCTCAAGCAGCCTTCTGATAGAAGTGCACCAGGCTGCCTGTGGTTGCAATATTTAAGGAAGAAAACCACATCCTATGGAATCTGCAAATTGCAAGCAAGCAGGCTACAAGGGCTAAAAATAGCAGTTAGCAGAGCAGAAATATCCTGGGTTCAAGCACAGTTGTGGCTGTGCATCCTGGGTTCAAGTATATGAAGCACAGAGAAAAAATTGTTTTAAAACAGCTTATATAACTATTTCACACAGGAACCTAAAGATGGAGTCACTATGGCTATACTTACTTGTCTATAACTATTTCTTATATTTAACTATTGTTCTATTGACTTATAACTGTCTGTAACCATATTTAACCTAAGAGCATACACTTATCACCTTACATTGTCTATATCTTGTTGCTAACAACCTTAAATCCTATGTCTTATAGTTATATCATTACATGATTGTACTACTATCTCGTCTATCTTACTGTTACTTCTATCATAACTAGGACAGATTAAGGTAACTTAACATCACCAATTTTATAACACTTATCTTATAAACCTATCATTTTTTCTATTCCATTAATCTATATTTTTAATCCTAATCTATAACCTATAATTTATTACTTATATTGATTAATTCAGGGATAAAATGGGTAGTCCATAATATTAGGTAAACACATTATTTCTATTCTGAAATAATTCAGGTCCCAAAGAACACATAACTTGATTAGATTTGAATGAGATATTCAGAAAAGGAAAAATCTAAAGAAAAAGAGATTAGTAGTTACCTGGACTTAAGGTGAGAATGAAGATTCACTGTCTTCTGGCATAAGGGATCCTATTGGGATGAGAAATGTTCTAAAACTAGATTATGGTGATCTCAGGACTCAGCAAATTTACTATAAATCATTCAAAATGGGTGGTTTTTAAAATATGTAAATTATACTTTGATAAAAGCCTTTTAAAAATCTTCAGTCTATTCTGACTCTTTGATTACCAATAATGCAATGCCATTTATGAAAGCTTAATTTGTGTCTACCTGTAAGGAACTATGTTGGTGCTTTCTACAGATTCCCTTAGGTGTTTTCATTCATTTTGATGTGCTTCTTCACAGCTTCTTTGGGCCTTTCCCTTAACAGCCTACACCTGAGACCTTTTTTGGAATACTGTCCCTGACAGCTGACTCCATTTTGCTCACCAGGAAGATAGCATGGGGTTCTTGGTGTTTTAGGGTCCCCTGAGTGGAACTGATCCCATTAAGTGGCTAGGCAGGAGGATGGAAGCCAATATTCTTTACCTCCACTGGGGACAATCTTTGAACTACAGTTTTTATTCTTTGTCTGAAAATACAAGTTTTCAGTATGTTCCCATTTCTTTTATTGGTCCTAGATATAAGGTTTATCAGACCATATTCTGAGAACTTTTCTTTAATAAATTCCTTACACATGAATCTGAGTTTGAGTCTGTTTCTGGCAGAACCTACTCCAAGGTACTGACCCTTCCAAGAGTACCTGCTTTAAAGATTTGAAGTTTAAAAAAAATGGAACAATTTAGTGTTATCCTATTACATCATATGCTCTTATAAGTCCCAGACTTCCCTACATACTCATTCAATTGCTGGGTATGCGAGGAATGTTCTTCCTGCCTTCTTCTCTCAGATACATGTCAGATTCAAGTTAGGTATTACATGTACACTTCAAATTTCCTCTTAAACTTCTAATGTCAACTGAATACCTCACTTTTAAGACTATATTATCTTGTACTTCCATTGGTATAGTGTTTAATACACTTTATTGAAATTTACTCTTCATTGACATCCTCTGGTTCTCAATTGTGTAAGTCTAAGAGCACAACTTAAAAGAGAATTTCCCCTGGAACCTAGTATAGCTCCTAACATATAGTTGCCACAACCAGAGTGGCCAATCTAGCAAGTTCTGAGGAGGGACCAAAGGGGATAAGAAAAATAAAGACTCATAGACTCAGATTTGAAGATAACATCTGGGATCCAGTGGAGTGCTTCTCTCTAATGCAGAAGCAGGTCTAAAGAATTATGCCAGTAACCTTTATTTATATATTTCTCATTATCAGATTAAAGACTATGAAAGCATTATTCTTTGTACTCACAAAAGTCACAAAGTTAACGACAGCATGCAGCTTATTCTGCAGTTGCAACGTGCAGTATAGCTCTCAAGAAAGTCCATTGTTTAAAGATACTGTTATGGGGGCAGATTCAGGGGAAGAGGAGCTTGGTGAAACCTTGTGGGTGTCTAGCAAGAGAGTTCCTCTCTTCCCAATAACTGTGTGCCTGAGATCAAGGTTGAGGTTGATAAGAATCTAGCACAGACCTTCCTCATGAAGGGTAATACCATAGCAACTAGGTACCTGCGCATCTGCACAGAAACTTTCCCAGGCACCAAGCATGCCACAACCATGAGGTCATCAGAGACCCCAATTTCAGACACTGCTCTTTCATTTTCTGTTACCACTCTCCACATATAGTAGGTATATGTTTAATACTTATTGATTTAAATAATTTAATACTTTTTATATAGAATGCTGTTTTATACAAATTATATATTTGCAAAGATATTTATATTTGTAAATTTTCTATGAAAAAATCATCTATTCATATATATTTCTTTAAAATAAACACTAGTGGCCATCTCTGTATTGAAGGACATTCATAATCTAATAATTTAACCATGTATAATTATTTTTCTTAAGTAATTAAAGCAATATAAGAAAGAAAGAGAAGAAAGTCATGAAATGAGTAAATTTGATAATTTTTAAGTTTTAAATTTTCCAGAGAAGAGAATATTGTTTTGGTTGTTGTTTCTAATGTTGATGTTATTCTGGTAGGAAAGATGCAAAGTTTTATTCAATATCCTGACATGAATAAAGTACCCCTTTTAGCTTAAACATAGTTTTTTTTTTTTTCAGAAGCCATATCATTTAACTACTTTTAAAAAGTCCTTCCTCTCAGAAAGCAGAAATTAAAAAGCATGTAATCACTGTGTGATTGCTGAAAAATCACATAATGGCTCTAGAGTGGTATGTGAATTTTTATTTTTATTCTTAGGGCTTGGTGGTGGATCTAAAACAGGCCATTTAGCATGCACTGAGAAATATGTGTGTGTGTGTGTGTGTGTGTGTGTGTCTTTGTGTGGCACATATGAGCACACATTCTATTGCATGATGAGTATAGGGTGCCATAATTTTCAAACATTTAAGATTATTGGCAATTTGAGAAATTTAATTGCTATGTGAGTAATCATTATGTTGCTATATTTCTGTTATTGTTGGATCATCACCAATATGAAAGAAGCTTACTTAAAACAATCACAAAATGCCATAAATCTGAGTACTAAAAAAATGACCCAGAATACTAAAAAATGGACTTATGGAAAAATCTCCAGTGTTTGCTTGGGCAGTTTATTCCTAAAACTGCCATTCTTGTGAAACACTCTCCTTCAGAACATCTCACCAGGGACACATATGATTTCACCAGTTAAACTTTGTAACTTTATATTTTGGACTGTCAATCCACAAATGTCACATTTCCAACATCTCTGAACTCGGTGAAAATAATAATAATATAAAAGAGGCAGAGGGAAAGAATTTGTCATCTCTATTTGGCAGAGTAAAAGATGTAGATCACACATAGTTGGCATAGAAGATTTTCCTCTTGGGTGTGAAACTATAGCATAAGAAAGAAAACAACACATCATTGAATAACAGTTCTAATTTTTTTTTCTTTTTTATTTCTTCCATTTTTTCCCTGTTATTTTTCAAGCTTTTTATTTTCCTTTCATTTTCTATCCTTTGTCTCCAACATTACTTCATATGGTTTCTCCTTTTCTCTGGGTTGGTCTGTTTGTTTGTTTGTTATTTGTATTCCAGCTCTTCCTTCTCCTGTCTCCATTCTTTCCCCTCCTCTGTTTCTTGGTCTTTGATCTTTCTCTTCTCCTTTTCCATCTTCTTCCTGTATGATTGCTCTTCGTATTATTGAAATTTTTGTATTAAAACTTTGTATCACTGTGAAAACTTTTCCAAATAGCACTAAATTTGAGAACTGATATTATCTCATAGGGCAACACTCATTCCAATTTAGAAAATTTTAAGCCAGAAAATCATTGTTTGAGAGAAAGTGGGAAATACAGAAGCTTAAACAGCAAATTACTTGCTGTTAATTCTAGAAACTTTACTACAATACCAGTGAGTATAATTCAGGCAGCTGATGCAATAAGGTAGTGTTCTGTGTTCAATCCCTTACATTTTTAAACTTTATGTAAACTTTAATCTTGTGCCGAATCTCTTGTCTTAAAGTACCTAGGATTGGACTAGAGCATAAGAATACTTTAAAAGCACCAAGTAATTACAATATAAATTCCTTGTTTAAAATGATAAATTTTATATATATATTGAGTGAATCAAAACTCTTTCCTGTGTTTCATATTAATAATTTTTTCTTGTGTTTCATATTAATAATTGACAGTCAACTATTAATTCATAACTAGCAATCAAGCAACCATCATTCTACGAATAAATTAAATAATCTGAAAGCCTTCCCTGTTCTGATTTCCCTTGTATGAAGAACCCTTAGAACAGCAAAATCTTGTCCGCTTTTCACTTCTATGTGGACCTTTCTAACCAACTATTCCTCCTTAAAAAAAGAAAAAATCACTGCTTTCCGGGACACCTGTTAGCTATGGCTTAAATGCCACTGTTGATAGAAACATAGACTTATAAACAATTCTTCAAACTCTGCTATCAAAGGAACTACCTAAGAACTTTTGTTGAAATGCAGCTTAGGAGTCAATAAGTCTATAGGGTTTAAGATTTTGTTTTTCTTGTAACTTCATGATGTAGACAAGGGTCAGGAGTAACAAGAGTCAGGAGTACTCATCTATGATCTGGTCCTCTCTATACATCCACATTGGGTGAAAATCTCTGCATTCTTCAGCAAATCATTTTTTATCAGCTATAGTATGTTTTGTGCTTTGCGATCTATTAAAATTATATATGTGTGTGTGTGTGCATGTTTAATATAAAATTGTAAATAATATATAATATATACTTGGTCTCAAAAACAAATCATGGTTTATTTGGAAAAAAGCTCTCAGTATTAACTTTGTGCCACATGACTGACTAGGGGTGATAGTGACGACAAGGTAAAAAGTTCACAGTTGTATCACTGTAAAGCAACTGTAAACACAAGTATATGGTCGGCTGCTCAGAGGCACAGTGGAAAAGAAGTTGAAGGAAGAAAAAATTCACTGAGCTTGAAGTTCAGCCATGAAGAATAAGTAAGAGATGTTTATGGTTAAGAAAGCAAGGATAACATTTCAAAATAGGGAAGATGAAAAATGCCATACCAAGACTTTCTGATTATTTCCCCACTGCACTATGGACTGCCTGGGAGCAGAGAATCTGCCTGTGTTTTCCAATGTATGTTCTGTGCTTCTTGACATCTAGCATAGGAGTAATGAGCATCTGTGGAAATATACATACTAAAGGAATTGGGAAGCCATATGACAGCTGGAATGATTAATTGGGTAAAAGGATATATTTATTTGGATATTTATGAAATGACTGAATGTGTACTGAGATGATAAGAATTACCTTTGGGGAAATGCATGATTATATCTATATCTGTCTAACTCTTTATCATCTATCTATTTTTAGAAAAGATAAAAAACAAGAGAGTTCAGAATACTAAATATGACCTAAGAGTTTTCAAGTGAAGGGTGTGATGTGGAATTAAATTTAGCAACATCTAGCCCACTGACAGAAAAGGTAAATTAAAAGATACTGTAATCTGAATATATAAACTGAAATTTTACACTGTAAATATTTCACACTGCAGGATATTCGAATGAGCTCTCATTATTAAAATACAAAGATGTTCTAAACAAAATTAAACTTAATTTGTTCTAATTACAAATAAAGATATTGATATTAGATAATACTGTTAGCTTAGGTTGTAGGATTCCAAAAGATGGGTTTTAAAATTCTAGCAATCCTCATACAAACATACATTATCTAGCTTTAGAATAATCTAGTTACCATGTCTATTAAAATATAATTTTTAAGTCAAATACTAATAGATTTCTAAGTGAACTGGAATTGATCATTGACCTCTTAGAGTTTAGGTGTAATCCATTTTAAATGATTGAATTTATTTTTCTTTTTAGGGACAGTAAATTTTGTTATATGCATATTTGTTTTTAAATAAATGGTACATTCCACTGATGAAATATTTTTTTCAATATCCCAGAAAAATTTCTCATTATATATGATGGGTCACTGAAAATGGGGATGGCATGAGAATTACCACTATATGTCTTATTATTTTAAAACATACTAATGACTGCCTACAGGAAGTCATGAGAAGGCATCATAAAATATCAATTCATTTTTTTTATTATTTTATAGCAGGGACTGAGCTCAGGAGTGTTTTACCACTGAGCCACATCCTTATCACTTTTTTATTTTTTATTTTGAAATATGGTGTCTTAAATTGCTTCTAGCCTCACTAAATCGCTGAGTTGGCTTTGAACCTGCAATCCTCCTGTCTCAGTTTCCCAAGCCACAGGGATTATAGGCACACACTCAATTCAGTATTTCAAGAATATAACTGATGCAGACATATTTTGAAAAATACATTTCTTTCACCACTTATCACCCATAAGGATGGAAATTAAAAATTAAGTGTTAAGCATAATAATCCTTTATGATAATCTCTAATCATTATTAGGGAGTTGAAATTACCTTAAATATTTCTCCTCAAGATCATCTCAGATAGTTCAGACCTTATTTTAAAAAGCCACTTCTACATTTTTCCATTTTATTTAATCATTTTATTTTTCTGCTTTTGTTTTTTTGTTGTTCAAACACAGTAAACAGCATAAGACTGCCATTTTGTGAAACAAAAAGAGTTTTCATGACGGTGCACAAATTACTAGTTTGTAAACTGATTTAATTAATTAATTTACTTATTTATTTTGCATAAAACTAGTATTATGCAGATGGTTGACTTTTTGGTAAACTGGGAACACAGTTCTTTCAAATGAGCCAGAGGTAACTTTGTCGATCTTCTGATTTGAGCTGGAGGGTTTACAAGTTCCAAAAACTTCAATGAATGTAATGATGATACAATGGTTACTACAAGACATTATTTCTGGATTATCGCCCAAATGGTTCCAGATTGTTTTATCTAAACTTTGACTTTAGCTTTCTGCTTTCAGGGTAAGCTTTATATGTAATAGAAATAACCCGACTTCAGATGTAAGGAGAGAGGAAGAATAGCAAAGTCTCCCACTCCATGGCACTTCACATTTTGTTATTTTCTTTTGTATACATTATTTCAGGCCTGCAGAATTACTCTAGGGAGATTAAGCAAGTTGCTATAGCTCTGAGATTGTATTGATTCATTCCGATGACCAACCATGTTTATTTTTTAAAGATGTTTTTCCAAGTGCCTATAGGTATTTATATGCTAGGGGTCAAAAGATGAGAATAACATTTACATATTATTAATTTGTCTATATAATTTGTAAATTTTACAAAGAAATGAAATTTAGGGTGAAACCCTGAAGTACCGATATCTTTAAATGTTTGTTCTTTCCCACTATTTTTCTACTTTCAAAATTCCAATTTTGGTATATATTATACTAATTTTGCCTGCATTTTCTTCATAATTCCTGTTGAAATACTTAATCAAAATTTTAATTTTGCTCCATTAGCAATATTTTTATCATGGACTTTCATTTCCTGTTACCAAGTGATACTTTTCTATTTCATTATTTGTTCATTTCTTTTCTCTTGATATATGTGCTGTTTTAGATCCCTTTTTTGTTATTATGCATCACTGAAAAATTTCTTTTCACCTCACTTTCATCCCCAAAGACATTGGAATTTCCTTTGGTTCAGATGAGGAAAAAATAAAAAGCTACTTTTTTTCTGCTAACATAGAAACAGATTGTTTTACCACAGTGACTTGGATTTTTAATTTATTCTCCCTTAATTTTCTATATTGGGTAAATCTAACTTGGAAGGAAGAAGGGGTTTCAGCTCTCTTAAATAAAGTTATGGTGAACAAGGAGAATGAATTCCACACCTCTGGGTGTGCTCTCCATCTGCATTTATTTTCCTAGGTTTCTCAATTCTAGGTCATCCTGTCATGTAGTTTCTTTCCCATGACTTCTCTCTGCTTCCTTTAGTTTGGCTGCTGTACAAACTAAGTTGCTTTTTAAAGATATTATACATATGTAAGAGAGTTGCTTTTTAAACTTTCATTTTCTTACATTACTTCTTAGCTTTGCTTTCATTACATGCCTTTGTGCATGGAATTTAAATTTCGTAGCCCCTTTCTTTGAGTTTTACTATTGGAAAACAAGGTAAAACCAAGCCACACCTTCAATATTGTTCTTGGAAATCCCTCAGTTAGATCTCCAAGTTCATCACCTAAAAGTTTTACTTTCCTTCCAAGAAAATACAACTTGAACATGTTCTCTGCCACTTTATAAAAATAACCACATTTCTTCCACTTTTTTTCCCCCAGTGGGTGGAGGTACTGGAGATTGAACTCAGGGGCACACGACCACTAAGCCACATCGCCATTCCTATTTGTGTGTGTGTGTGTGTGTGTGTGTGTGTGTGTGTGTGTGTGTGTGTGTGTGTGTGTGTATGTGTGTGTTTGCGTGTGTATTGTATTTAGAGAGAGGGTCTCACTGAGTTGTTTAGCTCCTCACTTTTGCTGAGGCTGGCTTTGAACTCATGATCCTCCTGCCTTAGCCTCCAGAGCCACTGGGATTACAGGCGTAAACCACCACACCCAGACATTTCTTTCACTTTTTAATAATATGTTTTTCATTTCCAATCTCACCCTTAATGAGAATCATATTTAATATTCCTATTTTTACTAACAATTTCTTCAGTTTAGCCTAGGCTTTTTGTCTCATGCACTTTGAAATTCTTTCATCCTTTACCAATTAAAGAATTCCAAAGCCACTTGCACATTTTTACATATATGTGTTAAAACAGAACCCCACTTCCCAGTATCCAAATTTCTATTAGTTTCTGCTGCCATAGCAACTCTGAAACTACGAGTCTAATATCAGGGAGCCATAGGAACATGCTCTCTTAAAGACTATAGGGAAGAAGCTGCTCCATTTCTTTCTTTTAACTTCCCATGTAGTTGGCAATCACTAGGATTCCTTGGTTTGCAGATTCATAGCTCTGCCTCACATCCTCCATGTCTCCATGTCTGCACATCATCCTCTTCTTATGAGGGCACTTGTAATATTAGCCTGCAAGAACAATAAGACTAGAATTAAAAGAGAACTATGAAACTCACTTTTGCTAACATTAACCAGACCTAGTGATGATTGGGCTAAGATTGGAGGAATTATGTTAAGTATATATTGTCCTGAAACAAATATAGTACAGACAAGAATGACATATATTTTAAAATTGTCAAGGGACAGACAGAAATGAGGAATAAAAGCAGGAGAGAGATTATTATCATTGTAAAAGACATCTTCTACTTTAGGCTTATAGACCGAAGAACTGTCATAAACAGAAAGATACAAGTCTTAAGAAATCATGGTCAAGTTCAAAATTATTTCAAAAACTTTCAAAGTGTGGGAGCTATTCTGACCAAGTGGGATGAGGTCTAATCAATCTCTGTAAGACTTGTTTAACTACCAGGACCATTTAAATACTGTTGCCATTTTTCACTTGGGTCAAATTAATTAAATTAGTTGGCAATTAATACAATGAAATGACATTTTCAATTAATATTCCATATTTAAAATAAACAGAAATGAGAAGCTGAAAGTTTATTTCTGACAAGTTTTGCAACAAGGAGTAGTTTATTGCAAGGAGGTACAGGAACTGAAATAGGAATGGTAAAGATATTTTGACCAAGACACAGTAAAAAACAAATGTCTCTATGTCTTTGAAATGAGGAATAAAGTGAAAAGATAAAACGTGCTCTTCCATAAGATATTCCAGTGATGTTCAGTGGAAATAAAGAATGAAAAAAATGCTAAATGAAAGAAGCAATTAGTAAATTTCCATTCTGAATTGATTGATGAATATAAGATTTTTATAGAAGAATTATTTGAGTACTATATTTTATAGCTCTATTTAATGAACTAAGACATGAAATGAAGGAGAGGAAATGGGATCAGTGTTAAGCATAGGGACTGAATATTGACATGATTCATTCACTTCTAAGCGTCTGAACTCTACTTGAGAATCAGGGCTGTTTTATTTATATTTAAATGTAACAGCAAATTATGTACTTTGCTCTCAAAAATCCACTCGGTATGAAAAAAAGTACTGGAGATTCACTCAGCCTCATTAAAGAGGGGAAGACATGTAGTGCAATGGAAGATCTTACCTTCACCACAAACTCAGAAGTGGGGAGACACAATTAGGATGGGAGTTTCTAGCAAAATTTCCACTAAAAACACATTCTTTCTTCGAAGATTGCAAGCATAAATGAATATATATATATATATATTATCATAGTGGAAATGAACATTATACACTTTCATATTTTCTTGAATTTATTAGGCTTTGATAATAGTTGCAACAAAAATCATAAATCATGTGGATTTAAGGGTATGTATATATTTCCACTTTAGTTTGAAGTATTCTGTCACATTAGAATTGTTTTGTCATATTAGTTATTACTTGGGGAAAATAAATTTTGTTTTTCTTTTTTATAAAAATTTAAATGTAAGAATTTTAATTATTGCTTTTTAGTTTAAAACAGAATACTAGCCCCTGAATAATCAAAATATCAGATAATATTACCAAGATTTAGGGAAGCATACAATCATATGAAGGGTGGTGGTAGGACTTATAAAGCTAGGTGGTCCTCACATCAAAATAAGGTGGACTATGTCTAGGTCTAAAAAATAATGCACCAAAAGTTGGAATCAATTAATAGATTATTATCATTGTCTTTTTTGTTGTTGTTGTTGATTGTTACTTCTACAGTTGAAGACAATTTAGAATTCTCTCCAACTGAAAGAATCTTCTGTCAATAGTATATATGTGTTTTCAACATAGCCAATATCAGAATTATCAGTCAGAAAATGAACATCAGCTTCATTAGAATAAAAGTAACAATACTCATAAAACCCTTTTGGCAACAGTCTAAAACAGGAGCCAGATAATGAAAAGTGTAGATATTTTCTTCTACTTGCTAATGCTTTGATTTATTTTCTCCCCAAAAGCATTAAAAGTATGATAACAAATAAAAGTCGTTCCCCTCCCCATATTGAAAATGTCAGTCTTTTGCTTTTAGGCATGAATTAAAATTGGAAGACATAATATTCACAGTCAGCATTTTTTTTCTGACTTAGTATTGTGAACAACACTGCAAAAATCTTTGGTCATTGAGTGTTGAAGCAAAGAACAATAAATCCAGCCCTGTGATCTTTTATTACACAGCTGACCCAATAAAGAATAAGAAAATAGAAACCTAAGGGACCAATAATAATAGCCTCAATTAAGAACATTGTAAAAATATAAAAACATTTACCAGGTTCATATTCAAAGATTTTATAATTGTGGTATTGAATTGTTAGAGAAAATACTATTATATATTTACAAAAGCACTGTAAAATATTGAAAACTAAATACTCTTTCCAGAACACTAATTTTATTAATAAAACAACAGTGGCAACAACCTGGGTGTGTCACATGTGCCTGTATTCCAGCCATTTGGAAACTGTGGCGGGGGGCTTCTTATGCTTAGGAGTTCAAGGCCAGTATAAGGCAAAAATGAGAATTGATCACCAAAAACAAAAGCAAGAAGCATTCCTTCTAAAAATTGGAACAAGACAGGGATGCCCCCTTTCACTACTTCTATTTAACTTGGTTCTTGAACCATTGGCCAGAGCAATTAGACAGATGAAAGAAATTAAAGGGATATCCATAGGAAAAGAAGAACTCAAATTAACATTATTTGTTGTTGGTATGATTCTATACCTAGAAGACCCTAAAAGGTCCACCAGAATACTTCTAGAAGTAGTAAATGAATTCAACAAAGTAACTATATATAAAATCAACACCTATAAATCAAATGCATTTTTGTATCTCAACGACAAATCCTCAGAAAAGGAAATGAGGAAAACTACCCCCATTTACAATATCCTCAAAATACATACACACATACATACATACATACATACATACATACATACATACATACTTGGGAATCAATGAAAGAGGTGAAAGATCTATACAATGAAAACTATAGAACCCTAAAGAAAGAAATCAAAGAAGACTTTAGAAGATGGAAATATCTACCTTTCTCTTGGATAGGCAGAATTAATATTATTAAAATGACCATGCTACCAAAAGCACTATACAGATTTAATGCAATTCTGATCAAAATTCCAATGGCATTCCTCATAGAAATAGAAAAAGTAATTATGAAATTCATCTGGAAAAATAAGAGACGAGAATAGCTAAAGCAATCCTTAGCAGGAAGAATGAAGCAGGTGGCATTGCTATATCAGAACTTAAACTATGCTACAGAGCAATGGTAATAAAAACAGCATGGTATTGGCACCAAAACAGACTGGTAGACCAATGGTACAGAATAGAGGACATAGAGAGTAACCCACAAAATTATAGTTATCTTATATTAGACAAAGGCGCCAAAAATATGCATTGGAGAAAAGAGCCTCTTCAACAAATGATGCTGGGGAAACTGGAAATCCATATGCAACAAAATGAAATTAAACCTCTATCTTGCACCATGCACAAAACAACTCAAAATGGATCAAGGACCTAGGAATTAAACCAGAGGCCCTACATCTAATAAAGAAAAAGTAGGCTGTAATCTCCATCATGTGGGATTAGACCCAAACTTCCTTAATAAGACTCCTGTGGCACAATAGTTAAAATCAAGAATCAATAAATGGGATGAAATCAAACTAAAAAGTTTCTTCTCAGCTAAAGAAACAGTGAGTTGAATAGAGAGCCTACATTTGGGGAGCAAATATTTACCCCTCATACATCAGATAGAGCACTAATCTCTAAGGTATTAAAGAACTCAAAAAGCTGGACTCCAGAAAAATAAATAAATAACCCAATCAATAAATAGGCCAAGGACATGAACAGGCACTTCTCAGAAGATGATATATAATCAATCAACAAACATATGAACAAGTGTTCATCATTGCTAGCAACTAGAGAAATGCAAATCAAAACTACTCTAAGATTTCATCTCACCCCAGTTAGAATGCCAGCTATCAAGAAAACAAACAACAATACGTGTCGGTTAGAATGTGGAGAAAAATGTACACTCATACACAACTGGTGGGACTGCAAATTGGTGCAGCCAATATGGAAAAAGTATGGAGATTCCTTGGAAATCTGGGAATGGGATCACCATTTGATCCAGCTAGCCCTCTCCTCAGTCTAAAAAACATACTACAGGGACACAGCCACATCATTGTTTATAGTAGCACAATACACAATAGCTAAACTGTGGAACCAACCTAGATGTCCTTCAATAGATGAATGTATTAAAAAAAATGTGGCATATATACACAATGAAATATTACTCAGCAATAAAAGAGAATACAATCATGGCATTGCAGATAAGTGGATATAGAGAAGATAATGCTAAGTGAAGTTAGCCAATCCCCCCCAAAATACAAATGCCAAATGTTTTCTCTGATATAAGGAGGCTGATTCATAGTGGGATAGGGAGGGGAAAGCATGGGAGGAATAGAGGAACTCTAGATAGGACAGAGGGGTTGGAGGGGAGAGAAGGGGACATGGGATTAGAACTGATGGTGGAATGTGATAGACATTATTATCCAAAGTACATGTATAAAGACACAAATTGGTGTGAATATACTTTGTATACAACCAGAGATATGAAAAATTGTGCTCTATATATGTAATAAGAATTGTAATGCATTCTGCTGGCATATATAAATTAAAAAATAATAAAAAAATAAAACAAATATATTAAAATATCATGACTTTGATTTAGAACCTAGAAACTTTGGGCATTCAATTGCTTGTATCTTCAAAATTGGATCATCTAAGACTTGGTTCTCCCAAGTCTTCCAAGATCATTTTTTGATGTTTGAAAGTGAAACTGAGAATCGGAAGCAGGTCAACCTAGCTGCTAAGGTGGTGTAATTTAACATTTTGATATAAAGGATTACTATCACAGTTCAGACTATAGTCACATGGGAAAAAAAAAAAACTTATCTAGGACCTGATATTCAAGAGCCCCCTTTTTTACTGACTTTAGGGAGAATTCATACTATTAGTACTCAGGTTAAATATTAATTTAAAAAGCATTGTAAAAATCTATATTTGTTCTAAAATAAAGGAATTTGGGGCCCATAGAGACTCCACCTTGGTATTTAGGATATATGAAACTGACAATTTATAATTCAGGTTATGAAAACTTCACTGACTTCATGAGTCTACAAAAGTGAAAAGTCAGCTTGTTCTGATTTAGGTCACTGCCCAAAGCCCCTCATCTGAGGCCATTCCAGCTGCTTGCTGTTCTAGGGTCCTCACCTTTTGCTTTTTTCAGCCATAATTTCTTTATCCAAATTATAGATATCCTTTAATCCTTATCTGAAATGCCATACATTTCACAAAGATAATTCTAAAGGGATTAGGTATTTTCTCCTCACCTCCTCAATACAACAATAATAATAAAACATGATGCATTACTTTTCTGGCATTTTAATTTGCTGGCATTTGTTATAGTTTTAATGGAACTTACAAAATTACTCAATTCCTGCTGCAATGAGGAATGTGGTCTTTGAAAGCAAAGAAGGACACACTGACTTCTAGTAATTCACCTTGTGACTTAACAAATTACTTAGCAACTTTAAAGTCTCAGTGTACTCATTTGGAAAGTAAGAATAATAATTATCATATATGCATATACTTTTGGAAATTTAAAATATGTAAAGCATTTAATAAAATTTCAGAAAAAAAATATAGATTTGGTTTTAGTTTTGTTGTCATTTTTATTAATATACCCTCAGAAGAATTTTTTTGAATTGATACAGCTTCTTATTAGGAAATCACCTATTTTGGGCCATGGTAAAATTGGAAAGAGAGATATTATCCAGAGCATATATACTTAAAAATCAAAACATCAAAAGTATAAAAGTCCATATGAATTATTCTATTAAAACAATCCCAAACTACCTTTTTAACTATGATTCATACAATGTAAAAAAGGACTTTTTCCCACTCTGGGAAGGCCTCATGCAGTGTCTTTCAACTTAGCGGTTTCACACCATTATGTTTCATTACACACTATGATGTGTCAAATAGGGAAACACTTCACTGACTTGCTGATGAAAATTTAACGTGTCATTTATGTACCTATTTCTAGTTCTTAAAATGGTTTCTCAAGCTGAAATAACATGGTAAATAAATGTGATGTAGCTATGTGCTTTGAAGTTTTAAAAGGGAAAAAATAAAACAGATGGCTATTCAAAACTATCATTGATGCTTGCACACCATATGCCTTAATTTGGGGAAGACCTGTCTATGTGAGAGGCTTGAATGGTATGGTTTGAAATACAGGAGAAAAAAAAAACTCTTAGTTAAAATTTGTAACTTACAGACTTGCAATATTACCAACAAAATATTTATTTTAAAGAAACCTATATGAAAATTCAAATGTCCATAAAAGTAGTAAATTTTAACACTATTTGTTTGCAATTTAGCAATATTCAGCTGAGAGAGAGAGAGAGAGAGAGAGAGAGAGAGAGAGAGAGAGAGAGAGAGAGATTCAAAATAAGTAGAGAAGGGAATCAGAAAAAGCCTAAAGAAAAATAAAAGAAAAAGACTAGAAAGAAACAAATAGTAAATTTTACTTCATGACAACATCTTAATATCTTCTAAAATAAGAAAAATTTGATATCCTAGCATTCAACATTGGCTCATGTGATCTACATTAACTCTAGTATCATTCAAGCAATTATTATTATTGTTTTTATAAAATTCCATAGAAATAAGGATTAGGAGATGAGTAATAACAATCTGATAGGTTTTTTTTTCAATATAAACATTTTTGATGACTTTCAGTTTTAAATATTAGCTATATTGGGCTGGGGTTGTAGCTCAGTAGAACGCTTGCCTTGCAAGCATGAGATACTGGGTTTAATCCTTAGCACCACATAAAAAATAAATAAATATTATCTATAATAAATTTACTATGCATAATTGTTCTACACACAAACTTAGCATGATACTAAATGTGTTCTTATATTCTGGTGGATATGAAGTGAATAGTATATCAAGTTTTTAACCAAAGTTTTATGATATATTCATTTTTTGATTTTGGGCAATTTAATTAAACTCTCTAGAGCTCACTTTTCTTATCTCTAAAGCACAGAAATAAAAATGTTAATCTATTTTGATTAAGTAACAGTATTATTTAGATGGACAAATAGATAGATTGGTAAAGCAACATGAATCAAACCTACATTTTTTTTCAGTATAATTACAAGAATAGATTTCCCATGATATATGTTTTAGGTTATTATTAAAACTTTTGCATTCCATTAATTATATCTGTCAGGAAGACTAGAGGAATAGAAAGTCAATGGGAATAAGGGATACACTACTTCTGTTTACCATTCTTAATATTTGTTCTAAGACATGATCTGAATTTTAGATAGAGTTGACTATAAACTGTATTTTATCTTTTCTCTCATTATTGTGATATTAAATTTTAGTTATAATATATCAAGATATTTCTGTGCATCAGTAGAGATCTGTTTTAGTTGATTCTAAATGAATGAACAGTAGAGATTTGGTCAATTTGGAAATTAAGACTTTTAGTCCCTTTTATTTCTAAATTTCAATGCTAGCTGTATTTTGTACTGATCAATTCATGATAAATATTTCTGTACAAAATTCTCCATGAAAATTTTAACAAACTTATAAACCTGTTATTGTTTAGATATGAAATGTCCCACGAGAAAATACAAAAATGTTCAGAGATGAAATGATTGGATTATCAGAGCCCTAATCTAGTGAGTTGATTAATCCACTGATGGATTAACCTGGTTTATTAAGCAGTAGGCAGTTGTGGTGTGACTGGAAGAAGTAGGTCACTCAGTGTATTCCTTTGGTTAATATTTTGTGCTCTCTCTCTCTCTCTCTCTTTCTCTCT
>NW_027523161.1:0-57568 GCF_052094955.1 Ictidomys tridecemlineatus
CAGAGAGCAGAGTTTGGAGACTGTGGTGCAGAAGAAGTGTTGCAAAGAACAGAGATTGTAGACTGAGGTGTTGAAGTCCTGTTACATAGAGCAGAGCTAGAAGAAAGGGGTGCAGAAGGATCTTACAGAGAGCAGAATTTGAAAAGTGAGGTGCAGAAGTAGTATTGTAGAGATCAGAGTTTGGAGACTTGGGTGCAGTAGGATCATTGCAGAAAGCAGAGTTTGGAGATGCAGAAGGCCTGCTATAGAGAGAAGAGTTTGGAGACTGGCATGCAGAAGGCCTGTTACAGAGAGGAAAGGTTGGAGAATGGGGTGCAAAAGGAGAGCAGAATTTGGAGACTTGGTTGCTGAAGGATCTTACAGAGAGCAGAGGTTAGAGACTTAGGTGTAAGTGGACTGTTACAGAGAGCAGTGTTTGTAGACTGGGCTGGAGAAGGATCGTGAAGAGAGCAGAGGTGTCAGACTGAGGTTCAGTAGGACTGTTACAGAGAGCAGAGGTTGGAGACTGATGTGTAGAAACACTTATACAGAGACCAGAGTTTGGAGACTGAGTTGCAGAAGGACTCTTACAGAAAGCAGAGGTTGGAAATTGGAGTGCAGAATGACCGTTACAGAGACCAGACTTTGGAGACTGCGGTATAGAAAAACTGTTAAAGAGAGCAGAGGTTGGAGACTGGGGTGCAGAAGGATCCTTGAATAGAGCAGATTTTGAAAACTGGGGTGCAGAAGGCCTGCTACAGAGAGCACAGTTTGGAGACTGAGGTGCAGAAACACTGATACAGAAACTAGATGTTGCAAATTGGGGTGCAGAAGAAACGTTAAAGAGACCAGAGTTTGGAGACTGCGGTATAGAAAAACTGGTACAGAGCGCAGAGTTTGGAAACTGGGGTAGAGAAGGACTCTTGCAGAGAGCAGAGTTTGGAAACTGGGGTCTAGAAAGATCGTTGCAGAGAGCAGAGTTTGGAGACTGGGGTGCAGAGGGACTGTTGCAGAGAGCAGAGGCTGGAAACTAGGGTGTAGAAGGACTGTTGCAGAGAGCAGATGTTGGATACTGGAGTGCAGATTGACTGTTGCAGAGAGCAGAGGTTGGAGACTGTAGTGCAGAAGGACTGTTACAGAGAGCAGAGTTTGGAGACTGAGGTGCAGAAAGATCGTTGCAGAGAGCAGATCTTGGATACTGAGGTGCAGTAGACTGTTGCAGAGAGCAGAGGTTGTAGACTGTGGTGCAGAGGGAATGTTACAGAGAGTATTGGTAGTAGATTTGGGTTCAAAAGACCTGCTACAGAGAACAGAGGTTGGAGACCGGGGTGCAGAAGGACTGTTACACAGAGCAGAGTTTGGAGACAGGGTTGCAGAAGGATCTTAATGAGAGCAGAGTTTGGAGACTGAGGTGCAGCAGGACTGTTACAGAGAGCAGAGTTTGAAGACTGGGGTGCAGAAGGATCATTGCAGATCACAGAGTTTTCAGACTGAGGTGCAGAAAGACTGTTGCAGAGAGCAGTTTTTGGAGACATAGGTGCAGAAGGACTGTTGCAGAGAGTAGACGTTGGAGACTGGGGTGAAGAAAGATCGTCCAAGAGAGCAGAGTTTTGGGACTAGGGTGCAGAAAAACTGTTACACAGAATAGAGGTTGGAGACTGGGGTGCAGAAGGCCTGTTCCAGAGAGAAGAGTTTAGACAAAGTGTGCAGAAGGACTGTTACAGAGGGAAGAGTTTAAAGACTGGGTTACACAAAGAACTTACACAGAGCAGAGGTTGGAGACTGAGGTGCAGAACGACTGTTACAGAGAGTAGAGGTTGGAGACTGAGGTGCAGAAGGATTGTTACAGAGAGCAGATGTTGAAGTCTGGGGTGCACAAGGACTTTTGCAGATAGCAGATGTGGGAGACTGGGGTGCAGAAGAACTGTTGGAAATAGCAGAGGTTGGAGACTGAGGTGCAGAAGGAATGTTACAGAGAGCAGAGTTTGGAGACTGGGATGCAGAAGGACCGCTAGAGAGAGCAGAGTTAGGAGACTGCAGTATAGAAGGACCGTTACAGAGAGCATACGTTGGAGACTAGGGTACAGAAGGACTGTTGCAGAGAGCAGATGTTGGAGACTCTGGTTTATAAGGACTGTTGCAGAGAACAGAGTTTAGAGAATGGGGTGTAGAAGGACTTTTGCAGAGAGCAGAGGTTGAAGACTGAGGTGCAGAAGGACTGTTACAGAGAGAATAGGATGGAGACTGAGGTTCAGAAGGACTGTTAGAGAGAGCAGATTTTGGAGACTGGCGTGCAGAAGGATCATTGCAGACAGAAGAGGTTTTAGGCTGGGATGCAGAAGGACTGTTACAGAGAGTAGAGTTTGGAGACTGAGGTGCAGAAGAATCGTTGTTGAGAGTAGACTATAGACACTGAGCTGAAAAAGGACTGTTACCGAGAGCCAAGTTTGGAGACTGGGGTGCAGAAGAACTGTTACGGAGAGCAGAGTTTTAGACAAGGTTGTTCAAGGATCTTACAGAGAGCAGAGTTTGTAGACCAAGGTGCAGCAGGACTGTTACAGAGAGCAGAGGTTGGAGACTAGGGTGCAGAAAGATCGTTGCAGAGAACAGAGTTTTCAGACTGAGGTGAAGAAGGACTATTGCAGAGAGCACGTTAGAGACTGGGGTGCAGAAGGACTGTTGCAGAGTGCAGAGGTTGGAGACTGGGGTGCAGAAGGATTGTTATAGAGAAAAGAGGTCGGAGCCTGGGGTGTAGAAGGCCTCTTACCGAGAGCAGAGTTTGGAGAAGGGGTGCAGAATTATTTTACAGAGAGTAGAGTTTGGAGAATGAAGTACAGAAGGATCGTTATAAAGAGTGGAGGTTGGAGACTGCATTGCAAAGGGACTGCTGCAGAGAGCAGAGGCTGGACATGGGGTGTAGAAGAACTGTTGTGGAGAGCACAGGTTTGAGATTTGTGTGCAGAAGCACTGTTGCAGAGAGTAGAGGCTGGAGACTGCCTTTCAGTAGGACTGTTACAGAGGCAGAGTTTGGAAATTTTGGTGCAGAAGGACTGTTGCGGAGAGCAGATGTTGGAGACTGGGTTGAAGAAGGACTGTTGCAGAGAGCAGAGTTTGTATACTGAGGTGCAGAAGGACTGTTACAGATAGCAGAGGTTGGAGATTGGGGTGCAGATGGACTGATACAGAAAGCAGAGTTTGGAGACTCTGGTGTAGAAGGACTGTTGCAGAGAGAACATATTGGAGACTGGGGTGCAGAAGGATTGTTACAGAGAACAGAGGTTGGAGAAGGTGTGCAGAAGGACTGTTCCAGAGGGCAGAGTTTACAGACTGGTTTGCAGAAGGATCTTACAGAGAGAATATGTTGGAGACTGACGTGCAGAAGGACTGTTACAGAGAGTAGAGTTTAGAGACTAAGGTTCAGAAGGATTGTGATAGAGAGCAGTGTTTGGAGACTGAGGTGCAGAAGGATTGTTAAAGAGAGCAGATGTTGGAGACTGGGGTGCAAAAAGACTGTTGCAGATAGCAGAGTTTTTAGACTGGGGTGCAGAAAGACTGTTGCAGATAGCAGAGTTTGGAGAATGCTGTGTAGAAGGACTGTTGCAGAAAGCTGAGATTTGAGACTTGGGTGCAGAAGGACTGTTACAGAGAGCAGAGTTTGGAGACTAAGATGCAGAAGGACAGTTACAGAGAGATGAGGTTGGAGACTGGGGTGCAGAAGGACTGATACAGAAAGCAGAGGTTCAAGACTGGGGAGCAGAAGGAGCGTTACAGAGAGCAAATTTTGGAGACTGCACTACAGGAGGACTGTTACATAGAGCAGAGGATGGAGAGTGGTGTGGAGAAGGACTGTTTCAGAGTGCAGACCTTGGAGTCTGGGGTGCAGTAGAACTGTTGCAGAGAGCATAAGTTTGAGACTGGGTTGCAGAAGAACTGTTGCAGAGAGCAGATCTTTTCGACAGAGGTGCAGAAAAATGCTACCGAGAAAAGAGTTTGGAAACTGTGGTGCAGAAAAAATGATACAGAAAGGAGAGGTTGGAGACTTGGGTGCAGAAGGATCGTTGCAGAAAGCAGAGGTTGGAGACTGCAGTACAGAAGGACTGTTACAGAGAGCAGACGTTGGAGACTGGGGAGCAGAAGGACTGTTACAGAGAGTAGAGGTTGGAGACTGGTGAGCAGAAGGACTGTTACAGAGAGCAGAGGTTGGATTCTGCGGAGCAGAAGGAATGTTACAGAGAGCAGATTTGGAAACTGGGGTGCGAAAGGATCTTACAAAGAGCAGAGGTTGGAGGCTGGGGTGCAGAAGCACTGTTACAGAGAGCGGAGTTTGGAGATTGAGCTGTAGAAGGACTGTTACAGAAACCAGATTTGGGAGACTGGTGTGCACAAGGAACGTTGCAGAGAGCAGAATTTTCACACTGAGCTTCAGGTAGACTGTTGCAGACTGCAGATGTTGAAGACTGGGGTGCAGAGGACTATTGCAGAGAGCACATATTGGAGACTGGGTGCAAAAGGATCATTGCAGAAAGCAGAGGTTGGAGACTGGGGTGCAGAAGGCTTGTTACAGAGAGCAGAGGTTGGAGACTGGGGTGCAGAAGGCTTGTTACAGAGAGCAGAGGTTGGAGACTGGGGTGCAGAACAACTCCTAGAGAGAGCAGAGTTTTTAGACAAGGTTGCAAAAGGATCTTACAAAGAGCAGAGTTTGTAGACCGAGGTGCAGCAGGACTGTTACAGAGAGCAGAGGTTGGAGACTGTGGTGCAGAAGGACCATTGCAGAGATCAGAGTTGGTAACTGAGGTGAAGAAAGATTGTTACAGAGAACAGAAGTTGGAGCCTTGGGTGAAGAAGGATTGTTGTAGAGAGAAGAGTTTGGAGACTGGGGTTTACAAGCACTGTTGCAGAGAGCAGAGGTTGGTGACTGGGGTGCAAAAGGACTGTTACAGAGAGCAGACTTTGTAGACAGGGTTGCAGAAGGATCTTACACAGAGCAGAGTTTCGAGACTGAGGTGCAACGGGACTATAACAGAGAGCAGAGTTTGAAGACTGGGGTGCAGAAGGATCATTGCAGATAACAGAGTTTTCAGACTGAGTTGCAGTAGGACTGTTGCAGAGAGCAGAGGTTGGAGACAGGGGTGCAGAAGTACTGTTGCATAGAGCAGATGTTGGATACTGGTTTGCAGAAGGATCATTGCAGAGAGTAGATGTTGGAAACTGGGGTACAGATGGACTGTTGCAGAGAGCAGATGATGGAGACTGGTGTGCAGAAGGATCTTTGCAGACAGCAGAGGTTTGAGAGTGGGGTGCAGAAGGACTCTTACAGAGAGTACAGTTTCGAGACTGAGGTGCAGAAGGATCAATGCAGATAGCTGAGTTTGGAGAGTGAGGTGCAAAAGGACTTTTGAAGAGAGCAGAGGTTGGAGACTGAGGTGCCAAAGGACTGTTACAGAGAGTAGAGGTGGGAGATATGGGTTCAAAAGGCCTGTTACAGAGAGCAGAGTTTGGAGACTGGGGTGCAGAAGAACTCCTACAGAGAGCAGAATTTTTAGACAAGGTTGCAAAAGGATCTTACAAAGAGCAGAGGTTGTAGACCGAGGTGTAGCTGGACTGTTACAGAGAGCAGAGTTTGGAGACTGTGGTGCAGAAGGACCATTGCAGAGATAAGAGTTTGGTAACTGAGGTGAAGAAGGATTGTTACAGAGAACAGAAGTTGGAGCCTTGGGTGCAGAAGGACTGTTGCAGAGAGCGGAGTTTGGAGACTGGGGTTTACAAGCACTGTTTAAGAGAGCACAGGTTGGAGACTGGGGTGCAGAAGGACTGTTACAGAGAGCAGAATTTGGAGACAGGGTTGCTTAAGGATCTTACAGAGAGCAGAGTTTCAAGACTGAGGTGCAATGGGACTATTACAGAGAGCAGAGTTTGAAGACTGGGGTGCAGAAGGATCGTTGCAGATAACAGAGTTTTCAGACTGAGTTGCAGTAGGACTGTTGCAGAGAGCAGAGGTTGGAGACAGGGTTGCAGAAGGACTGTTGCATATAGCAGATGTTGGATACTGGGTTGCAGAAGGATCATTGCAGAGAGCAGAGGTTGGAGACTGGGGTGCAGAAGGACTGTTGCAGAGAGCAGATTTTGGAGACTGGTGTGCAGAAGAATCTTTGCAGACAGCAGAAGTTTGAGACTGGGGTGCAGAAGGAGTGTTACAGAGAGTAAAGTTTCCAGACTGAGGTGCAGAAAGATTGATGCAGAGAGATGAGTTTAGAGAGTGAGGTGCAAACGGACTGTTGCAGAGAGCAGAATTTGGAGACTGAGGTGAAAAAGGACTGTTACAGAGAGTAGAGCTGCGGGATTTGGGTGCAAAAGGCCTGTTACAGATAGCAGAGGTTGGAGACTGGGGTGCAGAAGGATCGTTGAAGAGAGCAAAATTTTGAGACTGGGGTGCAGAAGGATTGTTATAAAGAACAAAGGTTCTTTATAACAATCCTGGGTGCAGAACCCCTGTTACAGGCAGCAGAGTTTTAACAAGGGGTTCAGAAGTACACTTACAGAGAGTAGTTTTTGGAGACTGAGGTGCAGAAGGACCGTTGCAGAGAGCAGAGGTTGAAGACTGAGGTGCAGAAAAATTGTTACAGAGAACAGATGTTGGAGACTGGGTTGCAGATGGACTGTCGCAGAGAGCACAGGCTGGACACTGGGGTGTATAAGGACTGTAGCCGGTAGCACAGGTTCACATTGGGGTGAAGAAGGACTGTTGCAGAGAGCAGAGGTTAGAGACTGGGTTACATTAGGACTGTTACAAAGGCAGAGGTTGGAGATTTGTGTGCAGAAAGACTGTTGCAGAGAGCAGAGTTTGTAGACTGAGGTGCAGAAAGACTCTTACAGAGAGCAGATGTTGGAAATTGTGGTGCAGATGGAGTGATACAGTAAGCAGAGTTTGGACACTGGGGTTCGTACGGACTGTTGCAGAGAGCAGAGTTTGTAGACTGAGGTGAAGAAGCACTATTACAGAGAGCAGAGGTTGGAGAATGGAGTGCAAAAGGCCTGTTACAGAGAGCAGAGGTTGGAGACTGGGGTGCAGAAGGACTGTTAAAGAGAACAGAGTTTTGAGACTGGGGTGCAGAAGGATCCTTGCAGAGAACAAAGTTTTTAGACTGAGGTGCCGAAGGCCTGTTGCAGAGAGAAGAGTTTGGAGACTGAGTTGCAGAAGGACTGTTACAGAGAGCAGATTTTGGAAACTGGGATGTAGAAAAACTGTTGCAGAGAGCAGATGTTGGAGCCTGGGGAGAAGAAGGATCGTTGCAGAGAAGAGATGTTGGAGAATGGGGTGCAGAAAGGCTATTAAAAAGAGCAGAGGTTGGAGACTGGGGTGCAAAAGGATTCTTACAGAGAGCAGAGAATGGAGACTGGGATGCAGAAGTATGATTGCAGAGAGCAGAGGTTGGAGAATGAGGTGCAGAAGAATCTCTACAGAGAGCAGAGGTTGGAGACTGGGGTGCAGAAGTAGTGTAGCAGAGAGCAGAGTTTGTAGACTGGGGTGCAGAAGGACTGTTGCAGAGAGCAGTTGTTGGAAACTGGGATGCAGAAGGATCATTGCAGAGAGCAGAGGTTGAAGACTGCGATTTAGAAGGACTGTTAGAGAGAGCAGAGGTTGAAGACTCAGTGCTGATGAATCGTTGCAGAGAGAAGAGGTTGGAGACTGGGGAGCAGAAGACCTGTTACAGAGAGCAGAGTCTGGAGACTGGGGTGCAGAAGGATTGTTACAGATAGCACAGTTTGGATACTAGGGTGCAGAAGGATTGTTGCAGACAGCAGAGGTTTCAGACTGAGGCTTAGAAGGAGTGTTAGAGAGAGCAGAGGTCGGAATCTGAGGTGCAGAAGGACTGTTACAGAAAGCAGAGTTTGTCAATTGGGGTGCAGTAGGACCGATATAGAGAGCAGAATTCGGAGACTTTGGTGCAGAAGGATTGTTGTAGAGAGCAGATATTGGAGACTAGGGTGCAGAACACCACTACAGAGAGCAAAGTTTGGAGACTCAGGTGCAGAAGGATCGCTACAGAGAGCAGAGTTTAGAGACCGGGGTGCAGTAGGATAGTTACAGAGTACAGGTTGGAGACTGGGGTGCAGAAGAAATTTTGAAGAGAGAAGAGGTTGGAGACTGGGGTGCAGAAGGACTGTAGCAGAGAGCAGACGTTGGAGACTGGGATGCAGAAGCATCCTTGTAGAGAGCATATGTTGCAGACTGTTGTGTAGAAGGACTTTTGCACAGAGCAGAGTTTTGAGACTAGGGTGCAGAAAAACTGTTGAGGAGAGCAGAGTTTGGAGACTGAGATTCAGAAGTACTGTTGCAGAGAGCAGAGGTTGGAGACTGAGATGCAGAAGGATCGATGCTGAGAGCAGAGGTTGGAGACTGAGGTGCAGAATGATCGCTACAGAGAGCAGAGTTTGCAGACCGGGGTGCAGTAGGATAGTTTCAGAGAGCAAAGGTTGGAGACTGGGGTGCAGAAGAAATGTTGCAGAGCGCAGAGGTTGAAGACTGGGGTGCAGAAGGACTGTAGCATAGAGCAGAGGTTCGAGACTCGGGTGTAGAAGGACTGTTGAAGAGAGCAGAGGTTGGAGACTGAGGTGCAGAAGGACTGTTACAGAGAGCAGAGGTTTTAGCCTGGGGTGCAGAAGGACAGCTGCAGAGAACAGAGCTTGGATACTGGGGTGCACAACGGCCATTGCAGAGAGATAAGCTTGGAGACTTCAGTAAATAATGACTGTTACAGAGAGCAAAGTTTGGAGAACGGGGTGCAGAATGATCTTACAGAGAGCAGACTTTGGAGACTGGGATGCAGAAGGATCGTTGCAGAGAGCAGAGGTTGGAGACTGGGGTGTAGAAAGACTTTTGCACAGAGCAGAGGTTGGAGACTGGGGTGCAGAAGGCCTGTTATAGAGAGCAGAGTTTGGAGACTGGGTTGCAGAAAACCTGTTACAGAAAGTAGATGTCGAAGCCTGGGACGCAGAAGGATTGTTACAGATAGCACAGTTTGGAGACTGGGGTTTAGAAGGATTGTTAAGAGAGCAGAAGTTTCAGATTGAGGCTTAGAAGGACTGTTACAGAGAGCAGAGGTTGAAAATTGGGGTGCAGAAGGACCGTTATAGAGAGAAGAGGCTGGAGATTGCCGAACAGAAGGACTGTTACAGAGAGAAGAGTTTGGAGACTGGGGTGCAGAAGGACCGTTGCAGAGAGCAGATGTGGGAGACTGGGATGCAGAAAGATCGTTGCAGAGAGTAGAGATTTAAGACTGAGGTGCAGAAGGATCGCTACAGAGAGCAGAGTTTGAGGACCGGGGTTCAGTAGGATAGGTTCAGAGAGCACAGGTTGGAGACTGGGGTGCAGAAGAAATGTTGCAGAGAGCAGAGGTTGGAGGCTGGGGTGCAGAAGGACTGTAGCAGAGAGCAGAGATTGGAGACTGGGGTGTAAAAGGACTGTTGCAGAGAGCAGACGTTTGGAGACTGAGGTGCAGAAGGTCTGTTACAGAGAGCAGAGGTTTTAGTCTGGGGTGCAGAATTACTGACATGGAAAGTAGAGTTTAGAGACTGGGGTGCACAATGACTGTTACTGAGAGCAGAGTTTGAAGCTTGGGGTGCAGAAGGACTGCTGCAAAGAACAGAGTTTGGATACTGGGGTGCAGAAGTGCCGTTGCATAGAGATGAGGTTGGAGACTGAGGTGCAGAATGACTGTTACAGAGAGCAAAGTTTGGAGAACGGGGTGCAGAAGTATTTTACAGCGAGCAGAGTTTGGAGACTGGGGTGCAGAAGGACTGTTGCAGAGAGCAGAGGTTGGATACTGAGGTGCAGAAAAATCGTTGCAGAGAGAAGAGGCTGGAGACTGGGGTGCAGAAGGCCTGTTACAGAGAGCAGACTTTGGAGACTGAGTTTCAGAAGACCTGTTAAAGAGATCAGATATTTGAGACTGGGGTGCAGAAAGATTGTTACAGATAGCACTGCTTGGAGACTGTGATTTAGAAGGATTGTTGCAGAGAGCTGAGGTTTCAGACTGAGGATTAGAAGGACTGTTACAGAGAGCAGAGTTTGGAGTCTCAGGTGCAGAAGGACTGTTTCAGAAAGCAGAGGTTGGCAATTGGGGTGCAGAAGTACCCTTATAGAGAGAAGAGGTTGGAGACTGCGGTACAGAAGGACTGTTACGGAGAGCAGAATTTGAAGACTGGGGTGCAGAAGGACTGTTACAGAGAGCAGACGTTGGAGACAGAGGTGCATTAGGATTGTTACAGAGAGCAGAGTTTGGAGACTGGGGTGCAGAAGGACAATTACAAAAAGCAAAGGATGGAGACTGAGGTGCAGAAGGACCGGTGCAGAGAGAAGAGTATGGAGACTGGGGTGCAGAAGGACTGTTACAGAAAGTAGGGCTTGGCAATTGGGGAGCAGATGGACCGTTACAAAGAGAAGAGGTTGGAGACTGCGATAAAAAAGGACTTTTACAGAGAGCAGAGTTTGGAGACTGGGTAGAAGAACGATCGTTGCAGAGAGCAGATGTTGGAGACTGGGGTGCAGAAGGACTGTTACAGAGAGCACAGGTTGGAGAGTGGGGTGCAGAAGAAATGTTGCAGAGAGCAGAGTTTGGAGACTTGGGTGCAGAAGGACTGATACACAGAGCAGAGTTTGGAGAATGGGGTGCAGAAGGACCGTTACAGATTGCAGAGTTTGGATACTCAGGTGCAGAAGGACTTTTACAAAGAGATGAGGTTGGAGACTGGGGTGTCAAAGGATTCTTACAGACAGCAGAAGATGAAGACTGGGGTGCTGAAGGAGTGTTACAGAGAGCAGTTTTTGAAGATTTGGGTTCAGAAAGACTGTTACAGAAAGCAGAGTTTGGAGACTGTTGTGCAGAAGGCCTGTTACAGAGAGCAGAGTTTGGACATGAGGTGTAGAAGGATCGTTACACAATGCAGAAGTTGGACTCTGATGTGCAGAAAGACTGTTACAGAGAGCAGAGCTTTGAGACTGGGGTGCAGAAGTACTTTTGCAGAGAGCAGAGTTTGGAGACTGGGATGCAGAAGGATCGATGCTGAGAGCAGAGGTTTTAGACTGGGTTGCAGAATAACTAATACGGAAAGTAGAGTTTGGAGACTGGGGTGAAGAAGGACTGTTACAGAGAGAAGAGTTTGTAGCCTGGGGTGCAGAAGGACAGCTGCAGAGAACAGAGGTTGGATACTGGGGTGCACAAGGGCCGTTGCAGAGAGATAAGCTTGGAGACTGAAGTACAGAATGACTGTTACAGAGAGCAAAGTTAGGAGAACAGGGTGCAGAATAATCTTACAGAGAGCAGACTTTGGAGACTGGGATGCAGAAGGATCGTTGCAGAAGGATCGTTGCATAGAGCAGAGGTTGGAATCTGTGGTGTAGAAGGACTTTTGCAGAGAATAGAGGTTGGAGACTGGGGTGCAGAAGGCCTGTTACAGAGAGCAGAGTTTGGAGACTGGGTTGCAGAAAACCTGTTACAGAAAGTAGATTTTAAAGACTGGGGTGCAGAAAGATTGTTACAGATAGCACAGTTTGGAGACTGGGGTTTAGAAGGATTGTTGAAGAGAGCAGAAGTTTCAGATTGAGGCTTAGAAGGACTGTTACAGAGAGCAGAGGTTGAAAATTGGGGTGCAGAAGGACCGTTATAGAGAGAAGAGGATGGAGATTGCCGAACAGAAGGACTGTTACAGAGAGCAGAGTTTGAAGACTGGGGTGCAGAAGGACATTTGCAGCGAGAAGATGTGGGAGACTGGGATGCAGAAGGATCGTTGCAGAGAGTAGAGTTTGAAAACTGAGGTGCAGAAGAATCGCTACAGAGAGCAGAGTTTGAAGACCGGGGTTCAGTAGGATAGTTTCAGAGAGCACAGGTTGGAGACTGGGGTGCAGAAGAAATGTTGCAGAGAGCAGAGGTTGGAGACTGGGGTGCAGAAGGACTGTTACAGAGAGCAGAGGTTGGAGACTGGGGTGTAAAAGGACTGTTGCAGAGAGCAGATGTTTGGAGACTGAGGTGCAGAAGGACTGTTACAGAGAGCAGAGCTTTTAGACTGGGGTGAAGAATAACTGATAGTGAAAGTAGAGTTTGGAGACTGGGGTGCAGAAGGACTGTTACTTTGAGCAGAGTGTGTAGCCTGGTGTGCAGAAGGACAGCTGCAGAGAACAGAGGTTGGATACTGGGGTGCTCAAGGGCAGTTGCAGAGTGATGAAGTTGGAGACTGAGGTGCAGAATGACTGTTACACAGAGCAAAGTTTGGAGAACGGTGTGCAGAAGGATCTTACAGAGAGCAGACGTTGGAGACTGGGATGCAGAAGGATTGTTGCAGAGAGCAGAGGTTGGAGACTGGGGTGTAGAAGGACTTTTGTAGAGAGCAGAGGTTAGAGACTGTGGTGCAGAGGACTGTTGCAGAGTGCAGAGTTTGGAGACTGGGTTGCAGAAAACCTGTTACAGAGAGCAGAGTTTGGACATTAGGTGCAGAAGGATCCTTACAGAGAGCAGAGGTTGGACACTGATGTGCAGAAGGACTGTTACAGAGAGCAGAGCTTGGAGACTGGGGTGCAGAAGGACTGTTTCAGAGACCAGAGGTTGGAGACTGGGATGCATAAGGATCGTTGCAGAGAGCATAGGTTGGAGACTGAGTTGCAGAAGGACCTTTACAGAGAGCAGAGTTTGGAGACCGGGGTGCAGTAGGATAGTTTCAGAGAGCACAGGTTGGAGACTGGGATGCAGAAGAAATTTTGAAGAGAGCAGAGGTTGGAGACTGGGGTGCAGAAGAAATGTTGCAGAGAGCAGAGGTTGGAGACTGGTGTGTAGAAGGACTGTTGCAGAGAGCAGTCTTTGGAGACTGGGATGCAGAAAGATTGTTGCAGAGAGCAGACGTTGGATACTGGGGTACAATTAGACGTTTGCAGAGAGCAGATGTTGGAGACTGGGATGCAGAAGGTCTGTTGAAGAGAGCAGAAGTTAAATAATGGGGTGAAGAAGGCCTGATACAGAGAGCAGAGTCTGGAGACTGGGTTGCTGAAAACCTGTTACAGAGAGCAGGTGTTGGAGACTGGGGTGCAGAACTATTGTAGCAGAGAGCAGAGGTTGGAAACTGGGGTGCAGAAGGACTGTTGCAGAGAGTAGAGGTTGGAAACTGAGGTGCAGAAGGATCGTTGCAGTGAGAAGAGGTTGGAGACTGGAGTTCAGAAAGACTGTTACAGAGAGCAGGATTTGGAGACTGGGGTGCAGAAGACCTGTTACAGAGTGCAGAGGTTGGAGACTGGGTGCAGAAGGCCTGTTACAGAGAGCAGAGTTTGGGGACTGGGTTGCAGACGACTGTTACAGAGAGCAGTGTTTGTAGAGTGGTTTGCAGAAGGATCTTACAGAGAGCAGAGGTTTGAGACTGAGGTGCAGATGGACTTTTACAGAGAGTAGAGGGTGGAGACTGGGGTGCAGAAGGAGTGTTACACAGAGCAGAGTTTGGAGATTGGGGTGCAGAAGAACTGTTACTGAGAGCAGAGTTTGGAGGCAGGGGTGCAGAAGAACTGTTTCAGAGAGCAGAGTTTGGAGAGTGAGGTGCAGAAGGACTGTTACAGAGAGCAGATTTTGGAAACTGGGATGTATAAGGACCCTTGCAGAGAGCAGAGGTTGGAGCCTGGGGAGAAGAAGGATTGTTGCAGAGAGCAGATGTTTGATACTGGGGTGCAGAAGGACTTTTAAAGAGAGCAGAGGTTGGAGACTGAGGTGCAGAAACATCATTTCTGTGTGCAGAGGTTTGAGACTGGGGTGCAGAAGGCCTGTTACAAATTGCAGAACTTGGAGACTGAGGTGCAGAAGGACTTTTACAGAGAGGAGAGGTTCGAGACTGGGGTGCAAAAATTTTTAAAGAGAGCAAAGAATGGAGACTGGGGTGCAGAAGGGTCATTGTGGAGAGCAGAGATTGGAGTCTGGGGTGCAGCAGGACAGTTACAGAGAGCACAGGTTGGAGATTTGGGTGCAGAAGGACTGTTGCAGAGAGCAGAGGTTGGAGTCTGGGGTGCAGCAGGACAGTTACAGAGAGCATAGGTTGGAGACTTGGGTGCAGAAGGACTGTTGCAGAGAGCAGAGGTTGGAGACTGAGGTTCAGAAGGATCATTGCAGAGAAAAGAGGTTGGAGACTGGGGTGCAGAAAGACTGTTACAGAGAGCGGAGATTCGAGAATGGGGTGCAGAAGAACAGTTACAGAGAGTAGAGGTTGGAGACTGGGGTGCAGTAAGCATGTTCCAGAGAGCAAAGGTTGGAGACTGAGGTACAGAAGGACTGTTACAGAGAGTAGAGGTTGGAGACTGAGGTGCAGAATGATTGGTACAGAGAGAAGAGTTTGGAGACTAGGTGTAGAAGGACTGTTATAGAGTGCAGAGATTGGATACTGTGGTGCAGAAGGATCATTTCAGAGAGCAGAGGTTGGAAACTGAGGTGCAGAAGTATCGTTGCAGAGAGCAGAGGTTGGAGACTGAGGTGCAGAAGGAACGTTACAGAAAGCAGTGGTTTGAGACTGGGGTCAGAAAGACAGTTACAGAGAGCACAGTTTAGAGACTGGGGTGAAGAAAAAATGTTGCAGTGAGCAGAGATTGGAGACTGCGGTACAGAAGTACTGTTACAAAGAGCAGAGTGTGGAGACTTGGGTGCAGAAGGATGTCACCTATAGCAGAGTTAGGAAACTGGAGTGCAGAAGGATGTTACAGAAAGCAGAGGCTGGAGACTGGGTTCAGAAGGACTGTTGCAGAGAACAGAAGTTGTAGACTGGTGTGCAGAAGGATCGTTGCAGAGAGCAGAGGTTGAAGAATGAGGTGCAGAAGGATCGCTACAGAGAGAAGAGTTTGGAGACCTGGGTGCAGTAGGATAGTTACAGAGATCACAAGTTGGAGACTGGGGTCCAAAAGAAATGTTGAAGAGAGCAGTGGTTGGAGACTGGGGTGCAGAAGGACTGTAGCAGATAGCAGAAGTTGGAGGCTGGGGTGTAGAAGGACTGTTGCAGAGAGCAGACGTTGGAGACTGCGATGCAGAAGGATCGTTGCAGAGAGCAGATGTTGGAGACTGTTGTGTAGAAGGACTTTTGCAAAGAACAGAGGTTGGAGACTGGGGTGCAGAAGGACTGTTACAGACAGCAGATGTTGTAGACTGGTTTGCAAATGGACTGTTAAAGAGAGCAGAGGTTAGAGACTGGAATGCTGAAGAACTGTTGCGAAGAGCAGAATTTGGAGAGTGGGATGGTGAAGAATTGTTGTAGAGAGAAGATTTTGGAGACTGGGGTGCAGAAGGACTGCTGCAGAGAGCACATGTTGGAGACTGGGGTGCAGAAGGACTGTTAAAGAGAGCAGTGGTTTGAGACTTGGGTGCAGACGGATTGTTACAGAGAGCAGAGTTTGGACACTGGAGTGCATTAGGATCTTACAGAGAGCAGAGGTTGGAGACTGGGGTGTAGAAGGACTCTTGCCGAGATCACAGGTTGGAGACTGGGGTGGAGAAGAATCCTTGAAGAGAGATGAGTTTGGATACTGGGGTTCAGAGGGCTGTTATAGAAAGCAGATGTTCGAGAATGGGTTGCAGAATTCCTGTTATAGAAAGCAGATGTTGGAAACTGTTGTGAAGAAAAACTCTTACAGAGAGCAGAGTTTGGAGACTGGGTTTCCGAAGGGGCTTACAGAGAGCAGAGGTAGGAGACTCAGGTGCAGAAGGACTGTTACAGAGACCAGAGTTTGGAGACTGGGTTAGTCAAGCATCTTACAGGGAGCATATTTTTGAGACTGAGGTGCAGATGGACTGTTACAGAAAGTAGAGGTTGGAAATTGGGGTGTAGAAGACCGTTACAGAGAGAAGAGTTTGGAGTCTGCGGTACAGAATGACTGATACAGAGAGCAGATCTCGGAGACTGGGAAGCAGAAGGACTGTTGCAAAGGACAGAGGTTGGAGACTATGGTGGAGAAGGACTATTTCAGAGAGCAGAGGATGGAGACTGCGGTCAAGAAGGATCGTTGCAGAGAGCAGAGGCTGGAGACTGGGGTGCAGAAGGACTTTTGCAGAGAGCAGATGTTGGAGACTGGAGTGCAGAAGGATTGTTAGAGAGAGCAGAGGTTGAAGACTGAGGTGCAGAAGGAATGTTACTGAGAGCAGAGTTTAGAGACTGGGCTGCAGAAGGACTGTTACAGAGAGCAGAGTTTGGAGACTGTGGTTCAGATGGATCTTACAGAGAGCAGAGTTTGAAGACTGGGGTGCAAAAGGACTGTTACAGAGAGCAGAGTTGGAGACTGTGGTGGAGAAGAATCGATGTAGAGAGAAGAGGTTGAAGACTGGGGTGCAGAAGGCCTGTTACATAGAGCAGAGGTTGGAGACTGGCTTGTAGAAGTCCTTTTACAGAGAGCAGAGTTTGGAGACTATTGTGCAGAAGGACTGTTACAGAGTGCAGATTTTAAAGACTGGGTTCTAGAATGATCTTACAGAGGGCAGAGGTTGGAGAATGAGGTGCAGAAGAACTGTTACAAAGAGCAGATGTTGGAGACTGAGGTGCACAAGGACTGTTACTGAGAGCAGTGTTTGGAGACTGGGGTGCAAAAGGATCCTGCAGAGAGCAGAGGTTTCAGACTGAGGTGTAGAAAGAGTGTTACAGAGAACAGAGGTTGGAGACTGAGGTTTAGAAGGACTGTTACAGAGAGCAGAGTTTGGAGACTCAGGTGCAGTAGGACTGTCACAGGTAGCAGAGTTTGGAAATTGGGGTGCAGAAGGACCGTTACAAGAGCAGAGGTTGGAGACTGCAGTACATAAGGACTGTTACAGAGAGCAGATGTCGGAGCCTGGGGAGCAGGAGGACTGTTACAAGTGACAGAGGTTGGAGACTGGGGTGCCTCAGGACCCTTGCAGAAAGAAGAGGTTGGAGACTGCGGTGGAGAAGGAATGTTAGACAGAGCATATTTTGGAAACTTGAGTGCAGAAAGATCTTACAGAGAAGAGAGCTTGGAGACTGAGGTGCAGAAGGACTGTTACAGAGAGCATAGTTGATGACTCGGGTGGAGAAGAACTGTTAAAGAGAGCAGACTTTGGAGACTGGGGTTCAGATGGATCTTACAAAGAGCAGAGTTTGGAGCCTGGGGTGCAAAAAGACTGTGGCAGAAAGCAGAGGTTGGAAATTGGGGTGCAGAAGGACAGTTACAGAGACCAGAGTTTGGGGACTGCGCTATAGAAAAACTGTTACAGAGCGCAGAGTTTGGAGACTGGGTGCAGAAGGAATGTTACAGAGAGCACAGGTTGGAGACTGAGGTGCAGAAGGATAGATACAGAGAGCAGAGGTTTGAGACTGAGGTTCAGAAGGACTGATACAGAAAGCAGAGTTTGGAGACTGCAGTACAGACGGACTGTTACAGAGAGCAGATGTTGGAGACTGGGAGCAGAAGGACTGTTGCACAGGACAGAGGTTGGAGACTGGGGTGCAGAAGGACTGTTGCAGAGAGCACATTTTAGAAACTGTGTTGCAGAAGGACTGTTACAAAGAGCAGAGGTCTGTGACTGAGGTGCAGAAGGACTGTTACAAAGAGCAGAGTTTGGAGACTGGGGTACAGAAAGACTGTTTCAGAGAGCAGAGTTTGGAAACTGGGGTTCACGTGGATCATACAGAGAGCAGAGTTTGGAGACTGGGGTGCAAAAGGACTGTTACATAGTGCAGAGTTTAAAGACTGGGTTTAAGACGGATCGTACAGAGAGCAGAGTTGGGAGACTGAGGTGCAGAAGGACTGTTGCAGAGAGCAGAGGTAAAAGACTGGGGTGCAGAAGGGTCGTTGCAGAGAGTAGAGTTTTCAGACTGAGGTGCAGAAGAACTTTTGCAGAGAGCAGATGTTGGAGACTGGGGTGAAGAAGGACTGTTGCAGAGAGCAGATGTTGGTAACTAGGGTGCAGAACGACCGTTGTAGGGAGCAGAGGTTGGAAACTTGGGTGCAGAAGAACTGTTACAGAGAGCAGATGTTGGAGAATGAGGTGCGGAAGTCCTGTAACAGAGAGTAGAGGTTGGATATTTGGATGCAGAAGGACTGTTACAGAGAGCAGAGGTTTAATAGTGGGGTCAGAAGGATCTTACAGAGAGCAGAATTTGGATACTGTGGTGCAGAAAGACTGTTACAGATATCAGAGGTAGGAGACTGCGGTGCAGTAAGATCATTGCAGAGAGCAGAGGTTGGAGACTGGAGTGAAGAAGTATCATTGCAGAGAGCAGATTTCGGAGACTGGGGTGCAGAAGGCCTGCTACAGAAAGAAGAGTTTGAAGACTGGCGTGCAGAAGGCCTGTTACAGAGAGGAGAGGTTGGAGACTGGGGTGTGGAAGGACTGTTATTGAGAGCAGAGGTTGGAGACTGGGTTGCTGAAGAATCTTACAGAGAGAAGAGTTTGGAGACTGCAGTACAGAAAGACTGTTACAGGTAGCATACTTTGGAGACTAGGGTACAGACGGAGTGTTCCAGAGAGCAAATGTTGGAAACTGTGGTTCAGAATGACTGTTGCAGAGAACAGAGGTTAAAGAATAGGGTGTAGAAGGACTGTTGCAGAGAGCAGAGGTTGGAGACTGAAGTGCAGAAGGACTGTTACAGAGAGCAGAGTTTGGAGACTAGGGTGCGGAAGGATCTTACAGAGAGCAGAGGTTGGAGACAGGGGTGCAGAAGTACTTTTGCAGAGATCAGAGGTTGGAGACTGAAGTGCAGAAGGACTATTACAGAGAAGAGGTTGGAAATGGGGAGTAGAAGGACTGTTATAGAGAACAGAGTTTGGAGACTCAGGTGCAGTAGTACCGTTGCAGAAAGCAGAGGTTGGAGACTGTGGTGCAGAAGGAATGTTACTGGGAGCAGAGTTTTGAAACTGTGGTGCAGAAGGATATTACAGAGAGCAGGTTGGAGACAGGAATTCAGAAGGACTGTTGCATAGAGCAAATGTTGGAGACTGGGGTGCAGAAAAATCGTTGCAGAGAGCAGAGGTTGGAGTCTGGGGTGCAGAAAGATCGTTGCAGACAGCAGAGGTTAGAGACTTGGGAGCAGAAGGACTGTTACAGAGAGAAGAGTTTGGAGACTGAGGTGCAGAAGATTCGTTGCTGAGAGCAGAGTTTGGAGACTGAGGTGCAAAAGGACTGTTGCAGAGAGCAGAGGTTGGAGAATGAGGTGCAAAAAGACTGTTACAGAGAGTAGAGGTTGAAGATTGGGGTGCAAAAGGCCTGTTACAGAGAGAAGAGTTTCGAGACTAGGTTGCAGAAGAACTGTTACAGAGAGCAGAGTTTTTAGACAAGGTTGCACAAGGATCTTACAGAGAGCAGAGGTTGTAGACCAAGGTGCAGCAGGAGTGTTACAGAGAGCAGATGTTCCAGACTAGGGTGCAGAAGGATCGTTTCAGAGAATAGAGTTTTAAGACTTAGGTGCAGATGGAATTTTGCAGAGAGCAGATGTTGAAGACTGGCTTGCAGAAGGACTGTTGTAGAGAGCAGAGTTTGTAGACTGAGGTGCAGAAGCATTGTTACAGAGAGAAGAGGTTGGAAAATGGGGTGCAAAAGGCCTGTTTTAGAGAGCAGAGGTTGGAGACTGGCGTGCAGAAGGACTGTTACAGAAAGCAGGGTTTGGAGACAGGGTTGCAGAAGGATCTTACAGAAAGCAGAGGTTGGAGACTGAGGTATAGCAGGACTGTTACAGAGAGCAGAGCTTGGAGATTGGGGTGCAGAATGATCGTTGCAGAGAACAGAGTTTTCAGACTGTGGTGCAGGAGGACTGTTGCAGAGAGCAGAGTTTGGAGACTGAGGTGCAGAAGGACTATTACAGAGGGCAGAGGTTGGAGACTGCTGTGCAGAAGGACCGTTACAGAGAGCAGATTTTGGAGACTGCACTACAGGAAGACTGTTACAAAGAGCAGAGTTTGGAGACTGGGGTGAAGAAGGACTTTTGCAGAGAGCAGAGGATGGATATTGGGGTGCAGAAGAATTGTGTAGAGAGCAGAGTATTGAGACTGGGTTGCAAAAGGACTGTTACAGAGAACAGAGTTTAGAGAAGGAGTGCAGAAGGCCTGTTACAGAGGGAGACTTGTTTGAAGTAGAATATAACAACGAGCAAATGTTGGAGACTGAGGTGCAGAAGGACTTTTACAGAGAGTAGAGGTTGGAGACTTAGGAGCAGAAGGACTGTTGTAGAGAGCAAAGTTTGGAGACTGAGGTCCAGAAGGATTGTTACAGAGATCAGGGGGTGGAAACTGGGGTGCAGAAGGACAGTTACAGAGAGCACAGATGGAGACTGGGGTGAAGAAGAAATGTTGCAAAGAGCAGAAGTTGGAGACTGGGGTGCAGAAGGACTGTTAATGAGAGCAGAGGTTGGAGAATGGGTGCAGAAGAACTGATACACAAAGCAGACGTTGGAGACTGGGGTGCAGAAGGACCATTACAGAGAGCAGAGTTTTGAGACTGCGGTACAGAAGGACTGTTACAGAGAGCAGAGGTTAGAGACTGAGGCTCAGAAGGAGTGTTGTAGGGAGTAGCGGTTTGAGACTTTGGTGCAGGATGACTGTGGCAGAGAGCAGAGTTTGGAGACGGACATGAAGAAATACTGTTACAGAGAGCAGAGGATGGAGACTGGGGTGCAGAAGGACTGATACAGAAAGCAGAGGTTGGATACTGGGGTGCAGAAGAATTGTTACCGAGAGCATATTTTGGAGACTGCACTACACGAGGACTGTTACAGAGAACAGAGGTTGGAGAACGGGTGCAGAAAGACTGTTACAGAGGTCAGAGTTTACAGACTGGGTTGCAGAAGGATCTCACAGAGAGCAGATGTTGGAGACTGAGGAGCAGAAGCACTGTTACAGAGAGAAGAGGTTGGAGACTGAGGTGCAGAAGGACCTTTGCAGAGAGCAGACTTGGAGACTGAGGTTCAGAAGGATCGATACAGAGAGCAGCGGTTGGAGTCTTGGGTGCAGAAGGTCTGATACAGAAAGCAGAGGTTTGAGACTCAGGTGCAGAAGGACCCTTACAGAGAGCAGAGTTTGGAGACTGCAGTACAGAAGGAATTTTACAGAGAGCAGAGGTTGGAGACTGGCGTGGAAAAAAACTGTTTTAGAGAGTAAATGTTGGAGTCTGTGTAGAAAAAGGACTGTTGTAGAGAGCTTAGGATGAAGACTGGAGTGTAGAAGTACTATTGCAAAGAGCAGAGTTTGAAGACTGAGTTGCAGAAGGACTGGTACAGTGGGCAGAGTTTGGACACTGTGGTGGAAAACGATGGATAAAGAAAGCAGATGTTGGATACTGGGGTGCATAAGGACCCTTACAAAGAACAAAGGTTTTAGACTGCGGTACAGAAGGACTGTTACAGAGAGCAGAGTTTGGAGACTGGGGTGCAGAATAACTGTTGCAGAGAACAGAGGTTAGAGACTGTGGTGCAGAAGGTTCGTTGGGGCGAGCAGAGTATAGAGACTGGGGGGTAGAAGGACTGTTGCAGAGAGCAGAAGTTAAAGACTGGGGTGGAGAAGAAATTTTGCAGAAGTAGATGTTGGAAACTTTGGTGCAAAAGGACTTTTACAGAGAGCAGAGTTTGCAGACTGGGTGGCAGAAGGATCTTACATAGAGCAGAGGTTGGAGACTGAGGTGCAGAAGAAATGTTACTGGGAGCAATGGTTGGAGACTGGGGTGCAGAAGGATTTTTGCAGAAAGTAGAGGTTGGAGACTGAGGTTCAGAAGGATTGTTACAGTGAGCAGAGGTTGGAGATTGGGGTGAAGAAGGACTGTTACAGAGATCAGAGTTTGGAGACTGGGGTGCAGAAGAGTTTTTCAGAGAGCAGAGGATGGAGACTGCGGTGCATACGAACTGTTGCACATAGCAGAGGTGTGAGACTGGGGTGCAGAAGGACTGTTACAGAGAGCAGAGTTTGGACACTGGGTTGCAGAAATATCTTACATAAATCAGAGTTTGGAGACTGAGGAGCAGAAGAAATGATACCCAGAGCAGAGATTGTAGACTGAGGTGCAGAAGGATATTTCCTGAGAACAGAGGTTGGAGACTATCCTGCAGAAGGACCGTTGCAGAGAGCAGAGGTTGGAGACGGGGTAGAGAAGGAATGTTACAGAGAGCAGTTTCGAGACTGAGTTGCAGAAGGACTGTTACAGAGAGCAGAGGTTGGAGACTGGGGTGCAGAAGGACTGTTACAGAGAGCAGAGTTTGGAGACAGGGTTGCAGCAGGATCTTTCAGAGAGCAGAGGTTAGAGACTGAGGTGGAACAGGACTGTTACATAGAGCAGAGTTTATAGACTGGGGTGCAGAAAAATCATTGCAGAGAACCGAGTTTTTAGACTGAGGTTCAGAAGGACTGTTGGAGATTACAGAGGTTGAAGACTAGGGTGCAGAAGCATCTTTGTAGAGAGCAGAGGTTTGAAACTTAGGTGCAGAAGGACTGTTACAGAGAACAGGGGTTGGAGACTGCGGTGCAGAAGGCCTGTCACAGAGAGCAGAGTTTGGTGAAGGGATGCAGAACGACTGTTACAGAGGGCAGAGTTTGGAGACTGGGTTGCAGAAGGATCATACAGAGAGCAGAGGTTGGAGACTGAGGTGCAGAAGGACTGTTACAGAGGGCAGAGTTTGGAGACTGGGGTGCAGAAAGACTGTTTTCAGATAGCAGAAGTTGGAGAATGGGGTGAAGAAGGACAGTTGCAGGAAGCAGGTGTTGGAGACTTGGATGCAGAAGGACTGTTGCAGAGAGCAGAATTTGGAGACTGAGGTGCATAAGAACTGTTAGAGAGAGCAGAGGTTGGAGACTGGGTTTCAGAAGGACTGATACAGAAAGCAGAGGTTGGAGACTGGGGTGAAGAAGGACCGTTGCAGAGAGCAGAGTTCAGAGACTGCAATACACGAGGACTGTTACAGAGAGCAGAGGTTGGAGAATGGTTTATAGAAGAGCTGTTTCAGAGTGCAGATGTTAAAGACTGGGGTTCAGAAGAACCTTTGCAGGGAGCAGAGTTTGGAGACTGGGGTGCAGAAAAACTTTCGCAGATGCAGATGTTGAAGACTGAGGTGCATAAAGAATGTTACAGAGAGAAAAGTTTTGAGACTGCGGTGCAGAATTACTGATACAGAACGCAGAGGTTGAGACTGGGGTGCAGAAGGACCGGTACAGAGAGCAGAAGTTTGAGACTGTGGTACAGAATGACTGTTGCATAGAGCAGGACTTAGAGAATTGGGTGCAGATGGACTTTTACAGAGAGCAGAGGTTAGAGAATGGGGTGCAGAAGTAAGCTTGCAGAGTTCAGAGGTTTGAGACAGAGGTGCAAAAGTACTGTTACAGAGAGCAGAGTTTGGAAACCATGGTTTAGAAAAACTTATACAGAAAGCAGAGGTTTGAGACTGGGGTGCAGAAGGACCGTTAAAGAGAGCAGAGGTTGGAGACTGCGGTACAGAGAGACTGTTAAAGAGAGCAGAGGTTTGAGACTTGGGAGTAGAAACACTGTTGCAGAGAACAGATGTTGGAGACTGGGTTGCATCAGGACCATTGAAGAAAGCAGAGGTTTTAGACTAAGTTGGAGAAGGAATGTTACAGAGAGCAGAGTTTGGAAACTGGAGTGCAGAACGACCTTACAGAGAACAGAGGTTAAAGACTGCAGTGCAGAATGAGTGTTAAGGAGAGGAGACTTTGGAGACTGGGGTGCAGAAACACAGTTTCAGAGAACAGATGTTAAAGACTGTGGTGCATAAGGATCGTTGCAGAGAGCAGAGGTTGGAGACAAGGGTGCAGAAGGACATTTGCAGAGAGCAGAGTTTGGAGACTTAGGGGCAGAAAAACGGTTACAGAGAGCAGAGGTTGGAGACTCGGGTGCAGAAGGATCGTTTAAGAGAGCAGAAGTTGGAGACTGAGTTGCAGAAGAATCCTTGAAGAGAGCAGAGGTGGAGACTGGGCTGCAGAAGGATCGTTACAGATAGAAGAGGTGAGAGACTGCGGTGCAGAAGGACTGTTACAGAGAGCACAGGTTGGAGACTGGGGTGCAGAAGGAATGTTGCAGAAAGCAGAGGTTGGAGACTGGGGTGCAAAAGGACTGTTGTAGAGAGCAGACGTTGGAGACTTGGATGCAGAAGGACTGATACACAGAGCAGACATTTGAGACTGGGGTGAAGAATTATGATAAAGAAAACAGAGGTGTGAGACTGGGGTGCAGAAGGACCGTTACAAAGAGCAGAGGTTGCAGACTGGCGTGCAAAAGGGTTGGTTCAGAGGGCAGAGTTTGGAGACTGGGGTGCATAAGGCCTGCTACAGAGAGCATAGGTTGGAGACTGGGTTGCAGAAGGACTGTTATAGAGAGCAGACTTTTGAGGCTGGGTTGCAGTAGGATCTTACAGAGAGCAATGGTTGGTGACTGTGGTGCAGGACGAATGTTACAGAGAGCAGTGATTGGAGACTGGGGTTCAGAAGAATAGTGCAGAGAGCAGAGGTTTCAGACTGAGGTGCAGAAGGACTGTTACAGAAAGCAGAGGTTGGAAATTGGGGTACAGGGGGACCGTTATAGAGAACAGAAGTGGGAGACTGCGGTATATAAAGACTGTAACAGAGAGCAGAGTTTGGAATATATGGGGCAGAAGGACTGTTAAAAAGATCAGATGTTGGAGACTGGGGTGCAGAAGAATTGTTACATAGAGCAGAGGTTGGAGACTGGGGTGCAGAAGGACTTTTACACAGAACAGAGGTTGAACACTGGGGTGTAGAAGGACTGTTACAGAGAGCAGAGGTTGGAGACTTGGGTGAAGAAGAACTTTTGCAAAGAGCAGAATTTGAAGACAGAGGTTCAGAAGGACTGTTGAAGAGAGGAGACGTTTGAGACTATGGTGCAGAATGATCGTTGCAGAGAGGAGAGGTTGGAGACTGAGGTGCAAAAAGAGTGTTACAGAGAGCAGAGTTTGGAGACTGGGGTGCAGAACGCCTGTTACGGAGAGCAGAGTGTGGAGAAGGGCTTTAAAGGACTGCTATAGATCACAGAGTTTAGACACTGGGCTGAAGAAGGATCTAACAGAGAGCAGATGTTGGGGACCCAGGTGCAGAAGGACTGTTATAGTGAGTAGAGGTTGGAGACTGAGGTGCAAAAGCATCATAGCAGAGAACAGCATTTTAAGATTGAGGTGCAGAAGGACTGTTGCAGAGACCACAGGTTGGAGACTGTGGTGCAGAAGGACTGTTGCAGAGAGCAGAGGTTGGAGACTGGGGTGCAGAAGGCTTGTTATAGAGAACAGAATTTAGAGAATGGGGTGCAGAAGGCCTGTTACGGAGAGGAAAGTTCAAAGAAGGGGTGCAGAATGTCTGTTAGAGAGGGCAGAGTTGGGAGACTGGGTTGCAGAAGAATCTTACAGAGAGCAGATTTTGGAGACAGAGGTGTAGAATGATCGATGCAGAGAGAAGAGTTTGGAGACTGGGGTGCAGAAGGCCTGTTACAGAGAGCAGAGGTTGAAGACTGGGGTGAAGAAAGACTGTTATAGAGAGCAGAGTTAGGGACTGAGTGGCAGAAGGTTCTTACAAACAGCAGAGTTTGGAGACTGTGGTGCAGGAGGAGTGTTAAAGAGAGCAGTGTCTGGAGACTGGGATTCAGATGGATCCTGCAGAGAGATTAGGTTTCAGACTGAGGTGTAGATCGACTGTTATAGACAGCAGCGGTTGGAGACTGAGGTGCAGAAGGACTGTTAAGGGGAGCAAATTTTGGAGAATGTGTTGCAGAAGGATCTTACATTTAGTAGAGTTTGGAAACTGAGGTGCAGAAGGACTGTTAGAGAGAGCAGATGTTGAAGTCTTGGGTGCAGAAGTATTGTTGCAGAGACCAAAATTTTCAGATTGAGGTGCAGAAGGCCTTTTGCAGAGAGCAGATTTTGGAGACTGGGGTGTAGAAGTTTCGTTCAAGAGAGCAGAAGTTGGAGACTGCAGTACAGAAAGACTGTTGCAGAGAGCAGAGGTTGGGGACTAGGGTACCCAAAAACTTTTTCAGAGTGCAGATGTTGGAGACTGTTGTTCAGAAGGACTGTTGCAGGGAGCAGAAGATGGAGAATGGGATGCAGAAGGACTTTTGCAGAGAGCAGAGGTTGGAGTCTGAGGTACAGAAGGATGGACAAAGAAAGCAGAGGTTGGAGACTGGATTGCAAAAGGACCTTTACAGAGAGCAGAGTTTGGAGACTGTGGTACAGAAGGACTGTTACAGAGAGCAAAGTTTGGAGACTGTGGAGCAGAAAGAGTGTTGCAGAGTATAGAGGTTGGAGACTGGGGTGCAGCAGGACCATTGCAGAAAGCAGAGTTTGGAGACTGGCGTGGAGAAGGAATATTACAGAGAGCAAAATTTGGAAACTGGGGTGAGAAGGATCTTTCAGAGAGCAGACGTTGGAGACTGGGGTTCAGAAGGATCATTGCAGAGAGCAGAGTTTGGACACTGGGGTGCAGAAGGACTGTTGCAGAGAGCAGATGTGGGAGACTGGGGTGCAGAAGGACTGTTTAGAGAGCAGATGTAGGAGACTGGGGTGCAGAAGGACTCTTCCAGAGAGCAGAGGTTGAAGACTGAGGTGGAGAAAGACTGTTACAGAGAACAGAGTTTGGAGACTGGGCTGCCGAAAGACTGTTGCAGAAAGCAGAGGTTTAAGACTGAGGTACAGAAGGATCATTGCAGAGAGCAGAGTTGGAGACTGGTATGCAGAAGCACTGTTACCCAGAGCACACGTTGCAGACTGGGGTTTAGAACAAATTTTGCAGACACCAGATTGTAGACTGGGGTGCATAAGGACTGTTGCAGATAGCAGAGTTTGGATATGAGGTGCAGAAAGACTGTTACAGAGAGCAGAGGTTGTAGACTGGGGTGCAGAAGGACTGATACACAAAGCAGAGGTTGGAGACTGGGGTGCAGGACCGTTACAGAGAGAAGAGTTTGGAGACTGCAGTACAGAAGGAGTGTTACAGAGAGTAAAGTTTGGCGACTGGGGTGCAGAAGGAGTGTTGCAAAGAACAGACTTTGGAGACTGAGGTGCAGAAGGACAGTTTCAGAGAGCAGAGTTTTTAGAAAGGTTGCAGTAGGATGTTACAGAGAGCAGAGGTTTGAGACTGGGGTGCAGAAGGATTGTTATAGAGAACAGACTTTGGAGACTGGGGTGCAGAAGGCCTGTTACGGAGAGGAGAGTTGCAGAATGCGTGCAGAAGGACTGTTACGGAGGGCAGAGTTTGGAGACTCGGTTGCAGAAGAAACTTACAGAGAGCAGATGTTGGAGAGTGAGGTGCAGAAAAACTGTAACAGAGAGTAGAGGTTGGAGACTGAGGCACAGAAAGATTGTTACAGAGAGCAGAGTTTGGAGACTGGGGTGCAGAAGGACTGTTGAGATACCAGAGGTTGGAGACTGGGGTGTAGAAGGACTGTTGCAGAAACCAGAAGTTGTAATCTGGGGTGCTGAAGGACTGTTGCAGAGTGCAGATGTAGGAGACTTTGATGCAGAAGGACTGTAACAATGAGCAGAGTTTTGCGACTTGGGTGCAGAAGGACTGATAAAGAGAGCAGAGTTTGGAGACTGTGGTGCTGAAGGCCTGTTACAGAGAGCAGAGTTTTGACACTGGGGTGCAGTAGGGCTGTTACGGAGAGCAGAGTTTGGAGACTGGGGTGCGGTAGGATCATGGGAGACAGCAGAGTTTCCAGACTCAGGTGCAGAAAGACTGTTGCAGAGATCAGATGTTGGAGACTTGGGTGCAGAAGGACTGTTACAGAGAGGAGATGTTGGAGACTCAGATGCAGAGGGATCATTGCAGAGAGCAGAGTTTGGACACTGGGTTACAGAAAGATTGTTACACAGAGAAGTGGTTGAAGACTGAGGTGAAGAAGGACTGTTACAGAGAGCAGATATGGAAGACAGGGGTGCAGGACTGATACAGAGCAGAAGTTAGAGACTGAGGTACAGAAGGACTGTTACAGAGAGCAGAGGTTGGAGACTCGGGTGCAGAAGGATTATTGCAGAGAGCAGAGTTTTCAGACTGAGGTACAGAAGAACTGTTGCAGAGAGCAGATGTTGGAGATTGGGGTGCAAATGTACTGTTGCAGAGAGCAGAGGTTGGAGACTGGGGTGCAGAGGGATCGTTGCAGAGATCAGAGGTTGCAGACTGGGGTGCAGAAGGACTGATACAGAGAGCAGAGATTGGAGACTGGCGCGCAGAAGGTCTTTTACAGAGAACAGGTTTGGAGAGTGAGGTGCAGAAGAACTATTACAGAGAGCAGAGTTTGGAGACTGGGTTGCAGAAGGATCTTACATAGAGCAGAGGATGAAGACTGAGGTGTACAAGCAGAGTTACAGAGAGTAGAGGTTGGATACTCAGGTTCAGAAGGACCGTTGCAAAGACCAGATGTTGGAGACTGAGGTGCAGAGGATTGTTACAGAGAGCAGAGTTTGGAGACTGGGGTCTATAAGGACTGTAACAGAGAGAAGAGTTTTGTGAGTAAAATGCTGAGGGACAGTTACACAGAGCACAGGTTGGAGACTGGGGTGCAGAAGGACTGATACAGAAAGCAAAGGTTGGAGCCTCGGGTGCAGAAGTACCCTTACAGAGAGCAGATGTTGGAGAATGCAGTACAGAAGGACTGTTATAGAGAGCAGAGGTTCGAGACTGGGGGGGAGGAGGACTGCTGCAGAGAGCAAATTTTGGACACTGGGGTGCAAAAGGACTGTTGCAGAGAACAGAGGATGGAGACTGGGTTGCAGAAGGACTGTTGCAGAGAGCAGAGAATGGAGACTGGGTTTCAGAAAGACTGCTGCAGAGAACAGAGGTTGCAGACTGAGTTGCAGAAGGACTGTTACAGAGAGCAGAGTTTTGAGATTGTGGTGCAAAACGACTGATAAAGAAAGCAGAGGTTGGATACTGGGGTGCATAAGGGCCCTAATGGAGAACAGCGGTTGGAGTCTGCCGTACAGAAGGACTGTTATAGAGAGCAGAGGTTGGAGACTGGGGTGCAAAAGAACTAATGTAGAAAGTAGAGGTTGGAGACTGGGATGCTGATGGATCGTTGGGGCGAGCAGAGTATGGAGACTGGGGTGTAGAAGGACTGTTGTAGAGAGCAGAGGTTGGAGACTGGGGTATACAAGGACTTTTGCAGAGAACAGACGTTGGAGACTGGGGTGCAGAAGGATCATTGGTTGGAGCAAAGTATGGAGACTGGGGTGTAGAAGGACTGTTGCAGAGAACAGAGGTTGGAGACTGGGGTGGAGAATGACTGTAGCAGAGAGCAGATGTTGGAGACTGGGGTGCAAAATGACTGTTGCAGAGAGTAGAGGATAGAGAGTGGGGTGCAGAAGGACTCTTGCAGAAAGGAGTGGTTGCAGAAAGAGTTACAGAAGGACGGTTACAGAGGGCAGAGTTTTGAGACTGTGGTTCAAAACGATTGATACAGAAAGCAGAGTTTGGATACTGGGGTGTTTAAGGACCTTACAGAGAACAGAGGTTGGAGACTGTGGTACAGAAGGACTTTTACAGAGAGTAGAGGGTGGAGTCTGGGGTGAATAAGAACCGATCTCGACAACAGAGTTTGGAGACTGGCTTGCAGAAGGACCATTAAGGCGATCAGAGTATGGAGACTGGGGTGTAGAAGGACTGTTGCAGAGAGCAGTGATTGGAGACTGAGTTAAAGAAGGACTGTTACAGAGAGCACAGGATTGAGACTGGGGTGCAGATGGATTATTGCAGAGAGCAGAGTTTTCAGACCGAGGTACAGAAGAAATGTTGAAGGAAGCAGATGTTGGAGACTGGGGTTCACAAGGACTCTTGCAGGTAGCAAATGTTTCAGACTGGGGTGCAGAAGAATCGTTGCAGAGAGCAGAGGTTCGAGACTGAGGTAGAGAAGGATCGTTGCAGAGAGCAGAGGTTCGAGACTGGGATGCAGAAGGATAGTTACAGAGAGCAGAGTTTGGAGACTGGGGTGCAGAAGGACTTTTACAGAGAGCACAGGTTGGAGACTGGGGTACAGAAGAAATGTTGCAAAGAGTAGAGGTTGGAGATTTGTTTGCAGAAGGACTGTTGCAGAAAGCAGAGTTTGTAGACTGAGGTGCAGAAGGACTGTTGCAGAGAGCAGAGTTTAAATACTGGGGTGAAGAAAGACTGTTACAGAGAGGAGACGTTGGAGACTGGTTTTCAGAAGAATCTTACAGAGAATAGAGTTTAGAGACTGAGGTGCAGAAGGACTGTTACAGAGAGTGGAGTTTCGAGACTGGGGTGCAGACGAATTTTACAGAGAGCAATGGTTTGATACTGGGGTTCAGAAGGAATGTTGCAGAGAGCAGATATTGAAGACTGTGGTGCAGAAGGACTGTTGCTTAAAGCAGAGGTTGGAGGCTGAGTTGCTTAAGGACTTTGACATAGAGCAGAGGTCGGAGACTGGGGTGCAGAATGATTCTTGCAGAGAGCAGCATTTTCAGACTGAGGTACAGAAGAAATGTTGCAGAGAGCAGATTTTGTAGACTGGGTTGCACAAGGACTGTTGCAGCGAACAGATTTTGGAGACTGGGGTGCAGAAAGATCATTGCAGAGAGCAGATGTTGGAGACTGGGGTGCAGATGGACTGATAAAGAGAGCAGAGTTTGGATACTGGGGTGCAGAAGGCCTGTTACAGAGAGTAGAGTTTGGAGAATGGGGTGATTAAGGACTGTTACAGAGAGCAGAGTTTGGAGACTGGGTTGCAGAAAGATCTTACAGAGAGCAGAGGTTGGAGACTGAGGTGAAGAAGCACTGTTACAGAGAGCAGAGGTTTGAGACTGAGGTGCAGAAGGACCCTTGCAGAGAGCAGAGGTTGGAGACTGAGGTGCAGAAGGAGTGTTTTAGAGAGCAGAGGTTTTAGACTGTGATGTAGAAGGACTGTTGCAGAGAGTAAAGGTTGGATATTGAGGTCCAGAAAGAGTGTAGCAGAGAGCCGAGGTTGGAGACTAACGTGAAGAAAGACAGTTACAAAGAGCAGAGGTTGAATACTGGGGTGCAAAACGACTGACACAGAAAACAGAGGTTGGAGACTCCGGTTCAGAAGTACTCTTACAGAGAGCAGAGGTTGGAGAATGCAGTACAGATGAACTCTTACAGAGAACAGAGGTTGGAGACTGGGGTGGAGAATGAATGTTGCAGAGAGCAGATGTTGGAGACTGGGGTGCAAAAGGACTGTTGCAGAGAGTAGAGGATGGAGACTGGGGTGCAGAAGGAACGTTGGGATGAGCAGATTATGAACACTAGGGTGTAGAAGAATTGTTGCATAGAGCAGAAGTTGGAGACTGTGGTTAGAATGACTGTTTCAGAGAGCAGACGTTGGAGACTGTGGTGCAGAAGGATCGTTGGGGCAAGCAGAGTATGGAGAGTGGGGTGTAGTAGAACTGTTGCAGAGAGCAGAGGTTGGAGACTGGGGTGTAGAAGGACTGTTTAAGAGAGAAGATGTTGGAGACTTGTGTGCAGAAAGACTGTTGCATTGAGCAGAGATTTGAGACTGAGGTACAGAAGGACTGTTACAGAGAACAGAGGTTGGAAACTGGGGTGCAGATGGATTTTGGCAGAGAGCAGAGTTTTCAGACTGAGGTACAGAAGAACTGTTTCAGGAAGCAAATGTTGGAGATTGGGTTCACAAGGATTGTTGCAGCGAGCAAAGGTTTAAGACTGGAGTGCAGAAGGATTGTTGAAGAGAGCAGAAGTTGGAGACTGAGGTGCAGAAGGATCGTTGCAGAGAGCAGAGTTTCAAGACTGGGGTGCAAGAGGATCGTTACAGAGAGCAGAGTTTGGAGACTGGGGTGCAGAAAGACTTTTACAGGGAGCACAGGTTGGAGATTGGGATGCAGAAGGAATGTTGCAAAGAGCAGAGTTTGGAGACTTCGGTGCAGAGGGACTGTTGCAGAAAGCAGAGTTTGGAGACTGAGGTGCAGAAGGACTGTTGCAGAGAGCAGATTAAAGAATGGGGTTCAGAAGGACTGTTTCAGAGGGCAGACTTTAGAGACTAAGTTTCAGAAAGATCTCACAGAGAAAAGAGTTTGGAGACTGAGGTGCAGAAGAACTGTTACATAGAGAGGAATTTCGAGACTTAGGTGCAGAAGGATCATTACAGAGAGAAGAGGTTGGAGACTTGCGTGCAGACGGACTTTTACACAGATAACAGGTTTGATACTGGGGAGCAGAAGAAATGTTGCAGAGAGCAGAGGTTGGAGACTGGGTGCAGAAGGACTGCTGCTGTAAGCAGAGGTAGGAGACTGAGGTGCAGAAGGACTGTTACAGAGAGCAGATGTTGGAGACTGGAGTGCAGACGGATTATTGCAGAGAGCAGAGTTTTCAGACTGAGGTAAAGAAGAACTGTTGCAGAGAGCAGATGTAGACTGGGTTGCACAAAGACTGTTGCAGAGAGCAGACGTTGGAGGCTGGGGTGCAGATGGACAGATACAGAGAGCAGAGGTTGGAGACTGGGGTGCAGAATGCCTGTTACAGAGAGCAGAATTTGGAGACTGGGGTGATGAAGGACTGCTACAGAGAGCAGAGATTGGAGACTGGGTTGCAGAAGGATCTTAAAGAGAGCAGAGGATGGAGACTGAGGCGCAGAAGCACTGTTACAGAGAGTAGAGGTTGGAGACTGAGGTGCAGAAGGACTGTTACAGAGAACAGATGTTTGAGACTGGGGTGCAGACGGATTATTGCAAAGACCAGAGTTTTCAGACTGAGGTAAAGAAGAACTGTTGCAGAGAGCAGATGTTGTAGACTGGGTTGCACAAAGACTGTTGCAGAAAGCAGAGGTTTGAGACTGGGGTGCAGAAGGATCATTACAGAGAGCAGACGATGGAGACTGGGGTGTAGATGGACTGATACAGAGAGCAGAGGATAGAGACTGGGGTGCAGAAGGCCTGTTACAGAGAGCAGAATTTGGAGACTAGGGTGATGAAGGACTGCTACAGAGAGCAGAGATTGGAGACTGGGTTGCAGACGGATCTTAAAAAGAGCAGAGGATGGATACTGAGGCACAGAAGCACTGTTACAGAGAGTAGAGGTTGGAGACTGAGGTGCAGAAGGACAGTTACAGAGAGCAGAGGTTGGAGACTGAGGTGCATAAGGATTGGTACAGAGATCAGATTTTGGAGACTGGGGTTCAGAAGGATTGTTGCAGAGAGCAGAGGTTTTAGATTGGGATGTACAAGGACTGTTGCAGAGAGTAGAGGTTGGAGATTGGGATCCAGAAGACTGTAGCAGAGAGCAGAGGTTGGAGACTAAAGTGCAGGACAGTTACACAGAGCAGAGGTTTTAGACTGGGGTGCAGAAGGACTGACACAGAAAGCAGAGGTTGGAGACTCGGGTGCAGAAGTACCCTTACAGAGAGCAGAGGTTTGAGAATGCAGTACAGAAGGACTGTTACAGAGAGCAAAGTTTGAAGACTAGGGTGGAGAATGACTGTTGCAGAGAGCAGATTTTGGAGACTGGGGAGCAAAAGGACTGTTGCAGAGAGCAAAGGTTGGAGACTAGGGCGCAGAAAGACTGTTGCAAAGAGCAGAGGTTGCAGACTGAGTTACAGAAGGATGGTTACAGAGGGCAGAGTTTGGAGATTGTAATTCAAAACGACTGATACAGAAAGCAGAGGTTGGATACTGGGGTGCATAAGGACCCTTATAGAGAACAGAGGTTGGAGACTGTGGTGCAGAAGGACTGTTACAGAGAGCAGAGGTTGGAGACTGTGGTGCAGAAGAACGGAGTAGAGAATAGACTTTGGAGACTGGGGTGCAGAAGGATAGTTGGGGCGATCAGAGTATGAAGACTGGGGTGTAGAAGGACTGTTTCAGAGAGCATAGTTGGAGACTGTGGTGTAGAAGGACTATTTAAGAGAGCAGATGTTGGAGACATGTGCGCAGAAGGACTGTTGCATAGAGCAGAGATTGGAGATTTGGTTACAGAAGGACTGTTACAGAGAGAAGAGGTTGGAGACTGGGTTGCAGATGGAGGATTACAGAGAGCGGAGTTTTCAGACTGAGGTACATAAGAACTGTTGCAAAAAGCAGATGTTCAAGACTGGGGTTCACAAGGACTGTTGCAGCGAGGTGATGTTTGAGACTGGGGTGCACAAGGATCGTTGCAGAGAGCAGAGGTTGGAGACTGAAGTGCAGAAGGGTGGTTGCAGAGAGCAGAGATTCGAGACTGGGGTGCAGAAGCATCATTACAGAGAGCAGAGTTTGGAGACTGAGGTGCAGAATGACTTTTACAGAGAGCACAGTTTGGAGACTGGGGTGTAGAAGGAATGTTGCAGAGAGCAGAGTTTGGAGACTTGTGTGCAGAAGGACTGTTGCAGAAAGCAGAGTTTGGAGACTGAGGTGCAGAAGGACTGTTGCAGAGAGCAGAGTTTAAAGACTGGGGTTCAGAAGACAGTTACATATAGCAAACGTTGGAAACTTGGTTTCAGAAGGATCTTACAGAGAAAAGAGTTTGGAGACTGTGGGGCAGAAGGACTGTTACAGAGAGCGGATGTTTGAGACTGGGGTGCATAAGGATCATTACAGAGAGCAGAGGTTGAAGACCGGGTGCAGACAGACTTTTACCGAGAGCATATGTTTGATACTGGGTGCAGAAGGAATGTTGCAGAGAGCAGAGTTTGGAGACTAGTTTCCAGAAGGACTGTTACAGTGAGCAGTGGTTGGAGACTGGTGTGCAGAAAGATCTTACAGAGAGAGAGGTAGGCGACTGGGGTGCAGAAAGACTGTTTTAGAGAGCAGAGGTAGCAGACTGGGGTGCAGATGGATCGTTGTAGAGAGTAGAGGTTGGAGACTGGGGTGCAGAAGGCCTCTTAGAGAGAGAAGATGCTGGAGACTGGGATGTAGAAGGCCTATTACAGAGAGAAGATTTTGGAAACTGGGGTGCAGAAGGACTGTTACAGAGAGCAGAGTTAGCAGACTTGTTTTCAGAAGGGTGTTACAGAGAGCAGAGTTAGGAGACAGAGGTACAGAAAGACTGTTACAGAGAGCAGAGGTTGGAGACTGGGGTGCAGAGGGATTGTTGCAGAAAGCAGATTTTTCAGACTGAGGTACAGAAGAACTGTTGCAGAGAGCAGATGTTGGAGACTGGGTTGCAAAAGGACTGTTGCAGGGAGCAGAGGTTGGAGACTGGGGTGCAGATGGACTGATACAGAGAGAAGAGGTTGAGAACTGGGGTGCCCAAGTCTTGTTACAGAGAGCAGAGGTTGTAGTCTGGAGTGCAGAAGGATCTTACAAAGAACAGAGGTTGGAGACTGAGGTGCAAAAGCGCTGTTTCAGAGAGTAGAGGTTGGAGACTGAGGTGCAGAAGGACCCTTGCAAAGAGCAGAGTTTTGAGACTGAGGTGCAAAAGGATAGTTACAGAGAAAAGAGGTTGGAGACTGGGGTGCAGAAAAACTTTTGCAGAGAGCAGAGGTTTTAGACTGCGGTGTAGAAGGACTGTTACAGAGAGTAAAGTTTGGAGATTCGGGTCCAGAAGGACTGTTACAGAGAGCAGAGGTTGGAGACTGGGGTGGAGAAGGACTGTTGCAGAGAGCAGATGCTGGAGACTGGGGTGCAAAAGGACAGTTGCCGAGAGAAGAGCATGGAGACTAGGGTGCAGAAAGATCCTTGGGGTGAGCAGAGTATGGAGACTGGGCTGTACAAGAACTTTTTCACAGAGCAGAGGTTGGAGACTAGAGTTTTGAAGGACTTTTTCAGAGAGCAGATGTTGAAGACTTGGGTGAAGAAGAACTGTTTCATAGAGAAGAGGATTTAGCCTGAGATGCAGATGACGGTTACAGAAAGCAGAGTTTGAAGACTGGGGTGCAGAAGGACTGTTACAGAGAGCATACTTTGGAGACTGTGGTGCAGAAGGATTGTTGCAAAGAGTAGAATTTGGAGACTTGGGTTCAGAAGGATGGTTAGAGAGAGCAGAGGTTGGAGTCTGTGGTGCAGAAGGACTTTTACTGAGAGCACAGGTTAGAGACTGGGGTGCAGAAGGACTTTAACAGAGAGCACAAGTTAAAGACTGAGGTGCAGAAAAACTGTTGCAGAGAGCAAATTTAGGAGACTGGGGTGCAGAAGGAGTGTTGCAGAGAGCAGAAGTCTGAGACTGAGGTGCAGAAGGACCCTTACAAAGAGCAGAAGTTGGAGACTGTGGTACAGAGGAGTTTTACAGAGAGCAGAGTTTGCAGACAGGTGTGTAGAAGGATCTTACAGCGAGCATACGTTGGAGACTGGGGTGCAGAAGGATTGTTGCAGAGAGCAGAGGTTGAGACTGAAATGAAAAAGGACTGATACAGATAACAGAGGTTGGAGACTGGGGTCCAGAAGGCCTGTTAGCAGAGTTTGGAAACTGGTATGCAGAAGGACTGTTACAGAGAGCAGAGGTTTAATACTGGGTTGCAGGTTGATGTTACAGAGAGCAGAGGTTAGAGACTGAGGTGCAGAAGCACTGTTACAGACAGAAGAATTTGGAGACTGAGGTGCAGAAGGACCCTTGCAGAGAGCAGAGGATGGAGATTGGGGTGCAGAAGTCCCATTACAGAGATCAGTGCTTGAAGACTGGGGTACAGAAGGACAGTTACAGAGAGCAGAGTTTATAAAGACTGGGTTGCAATAGGATCTTTCGGAGAGCAGAGTTTGGAGACTGAGGTACAGAAGGACTGTTACAGAGAGCAGAGATTGGAGACTGAGGTGCAGAAGGACTGTTATAGAGAGCAGAGGTTGGAGACTGGGGTGCAGAAGGACTGATACAGAAAGCAGCGCTTGGTGACTGGGGTGCAGTAGGACTTTTGCAGAGAACAATGTTTGAGACTGAGGTGGAGAAGGACTGTTGCAGAGAGCAGATGTTAGAGACTGGGGTGCAGAATAACTGTTGTAGAGAACAGAGGTTGGAGACTGGGGTGCAGAAGGACCATTGCATATAGCAGGGGTTGGAGACTGGATTTCAGAAGTAACATACAAAGAGGAGAGTTTGAACACTGAGGTGCAGAAGGTCTGTTGCAGAGAGCAGAGGTTGGAGTCTGAGGTGCAGAAGGACTGTTACAGAGAGCATAGTTTAGAGACTGGGGTGCAGAAAGACTGATACAGAAAGCAGACTTTGGAAACTTGGGTGCAGAAGGACCATTACAGAGATAAGAGGTTTGAGACAGTAGTACAGAAGGACGGTTACAGAGAGCAGAGGTTGGAGATTGGGGTGGAAAAGGAATATTGCAGAGATTAGATTTCGGAGACTGGGCTGCAGAAAAACTGTTGCAGCGAGCAGAGGTTGAAGACTGGGGCGCAGGAGGACTCTTGCAGAGAGTAGAGGTTGCAGACTGTGGTGCAGAAGGACCCTAACAGAGAACAGAGGTTAAATACTGTGGTACAGAAGAACTGTTACAGGGAGCAAATGTTGGAGACTGGGGTGCAGAATAACTGTTGTGGAGAACAGAGTTTGAAGAGTGGGGTGTAGAAGAACCACTGCAGATAGCAGAGGTTGGAGACTGGGTTTCCGAACGATCATACAGAGAGCAGAGTTTGGACACTGAGTTGCAGAAGGACTGATGCAGAGACCAGAGGTTCGAGATTGGGGCGAAGTAGGACTGTTGCAGAGAGCAGAGGTTGGAGTCTGAGGTGCAGAAGAACTGATACAGAAAGCAGAGTTTGGAGACTGCGGTGCAGAAAGACCTGTTAAAGAGAGCAGAGGTTGGAGACTTGGGTGCAGAAAGATTGTTACATAAAGCACATTTTGGAAATTGGGGTGCAGAATGATCGTTGCAGAGTGCAGAGTTTGGAGACTGAGGTGCAGAAGGACTTTTACAGAGAGTAGAGTTTGGAGACTGAGGAGCAGAAGGAAGGTTGTAGAGAGCAGAGTTTAGAGACTAATGTCCAGACGAATTGTTACACAGATCACAGGGTGGAGACTGGAGTGCAGAAGGAGTGTTACAGAGAGCAGAGTTTGGAGATTGGGGTGCAGAGGAACTGTTACCGAGAGCAGAGGGTGGAGACTGGAGTGCAGAGGACTGTTGCAGAGTGAGGAGTTTGGAGACTGAGGTGCAGAAGAACTGTTACTGAGAGCAGAGTTTGGAGACTGGAGTGCAGAAAGACTAATACAGAAAGTAGAGGTTGGAGACTGGGGTGTAGAAGGACCGTTACAGAGAGCAGAATTTGGAGACTGCTGTACAGAAGGACTGTTACAGGGAGCAGAATTTGGAGACTGGTGTTCTAAAGGATCATTTCTGAGAGCAGATGTTGTAGACTGGTGTGCAGAAGTATCTTACAGAGAGCATAGTTTGGAGACTGAGCTGCATAAGGACTGTTACAGAAAGCACAGGTTGGAGACTGGGGTGCAGAAGTATTATTGCAGACAGCAGCGTTTTCAGACTGAGGTACAGAAGAAATGTTGCAGAGAGCAGATGTTGTAGACTGGGTTGCACAAGGATCGTTGCAGTGAGCAGACGTTAGAGACTGGGGTGCAGATGGACTGATACAGAGAGCAGAGGTTGGAGACTGGAGTGCAGAAGACCTGTTACAGAGAGCACAATTTGGAGACTGGGGTGATGAAGGACTGTTACAGAGAGCAGAGTTTAAATGCTGGGTTGCAGAAGGATCTTACAGAGAGCAGAGAATGGAGACTGAGGTGCAGAAGCACTGTTACAGAGAGTAGAAGTTGGAGACAGAGGTGCAGAAAGACCATTGCAGAGAGAATAGGTTGGAGACTGAGGTTAAGAAGGATTATTACAGAGAGCAGAGGTTGGAGACAGGGGTGCAGATGGACTGATACAGAGAGCAGAGGTTTTAGACTGGGATGTACAAGAACTGTTGCAGAGAGTAGAGGTTGGAGATTGGGGTTCAGAAGGACTGTAGCAGAAAGCAGAGGTTGGAGACTAAGGTGCAGAAGGAGAGTTACGCATAGCAGAGGTTGGAGTCTGGGTTGCACAGGGACTGACACAGAAAGCAGAGGTTAGAAATTGGTCTGCAAAAGTACCCTTACAGAGAGCAGAGGTTGGAGAATGCAGTACAGAAGGACTGTTACAGAGAGCAAAGTTTGGAGACTGGGTTGCAGAATGACAGTTGCAGAGAGCAGATGTTGGAGACTGGGGTGCAGAAGGACTGTTGCAGAGAGCAGAGGTTGCAGACTGTGTTGCAGAAAGATGGTTACAGAGGGCAGAATTTGGAGAGTGTGGTTCAAATGACTGATACAGAAAGCACAGTTTTGGTACTGGGGTGTATACAGACCCTTACAGAGAACAGAAGTTGGAGACTGTGGTACAGAAGGACTGTTACAGAGAGCAGAGGTTGGAGTCTGGGTTGCAGAAGAACTGATGTAGAGAACAGAGTTTGGAGACTGGGGTGCAGAAGGACCGTTGCGGCAATCAGAGTATGGAGACTTGGGTGTAGAAGGACTGTTGCAGAGAGCAGTGATTGGAGACTGAGTTCCAGAAGGACTGCTACAGAGAACAGAGTTTTGAGACTGGGGTGCAGATGGATTATTGCAGAGAGCAGAGTTTTCAGACTGAGGTACAAAAGAACTGTTTCAGAAAGCAGATGTTGGAGACTGGGGTTCACAAGGACTGTTGCAGCTAGTAGAGGTTTCAGACTGGGGTGCAGAAGGATCGTTGCAGAGAAAAGAGGTTGGAGACTGAGGTGCAGAAGGATTGTTACAGAGAGAAGATGTTGGAGACTGGGTTGCAGAAGGAATCTTGCAGAGAGCAGAGGTTTTAGACTGGGATGTAGAAGGACGGTTGCAGAGATTAGAGGTTGGAGATTGGTGTCCAGGAGGACTGTAGCAGAGAGCAGATGTTGGAGACTAAAGTGCAGAAGGACAGTTATACAGAGCAGAGGTTGGAGACTGGGGTGCAGATTGACTGACACAGAAAGCAGAGGTTGGAGACTCGGGTGCAGAAGTACCATTACAGAGAGCAGAGGTTGTAGAATGCAGTACAGAAGGACTGTTACAGAGAGCAAAGTTTGGAGACTGGGGTGTAGAATGACTGTTGTAGAGAGCAGATGTTGGAGACTGGGGTACAAAAGGACTGTTACAGAGAGCAGAGGATGGAGACTGGGCTGCAGAAGGACTGTTGCAGAGAGCATAGGTTGCAGACTGAGTTGCAGAAAGACGGTTATAGAGGGCAGAGTTTGGAGACTTTGGTTCAAAATGACTGATACAGAAAGCAGAAGTTGGATACTGGGGTGCATAAGGACCCTTACAGAGAACAAAGGTTGGAGACTGTGGTACAGAAGAACTGTTTCAGAGAGCAGAGGTTGGAGACTGGGGTGCAGAAGAACTGATCTAGAGAACAGAGTTTGGAGACTGGGGTGCAGAAGGATCGTTGGGGCAATCAGAGTATGGAGACTGGGGTGTAGAAAGACTGTTGCATAGAGCAGATGTTGGAGACTGGGTTTTAGAAGGACTGTTTAAGAGAACAGATGTTAGAGACTTGTGCACAGAAGGACTGTTGCATAGAGCAGAGATTGGAGATTGAGGTACAGAAGGACAGTTACAAAGAGCATAGGTTGGAGACTGGGTTGCAGATGGAGGATTACAGAGAGCGGAGTTTTCAGACTGAGGTACAGAAGAACTGTTGCACAAAGCAGATGATGGAGACTAGGGTTCACAAGGACTGTTGCAGAGAGCAGTGGTTTGTGACTGGGGTGCAGAAGGATCGTTGCAGAGAGCAGAGGTTGGAGACTAATGTGCAGAAAGATCGTTGCAGAGAGCAGAGGTTTGAGACTGGGGTGCAGAAGGACAGTTAAAGATAGCAGACGTTGGAGACTCGGTTTCCGAAACGATCTTACAGAGAAAAGAGTTTGGAGACTCTGGTACAGAAGGACTGTTACAGAGAACGGATGTTTGAGACTTGGGTGCAGAAGGATCATTACAGAGAGCAGAGGTTGGAGACTGGGGTACAGACGGACTTTTACAGAGAGCAGAGGTTGGATACTGGGGTGCAGAAAGACTGACAAAAAAAGCAGATGTTGAAGACTGGGGGGCAGAATGACCGTTACAGAGAGCAGAGGTTGGAGACTCTGGAAGAGAAGGACTGTTACAGAGAGCAGAGTTTGGAGACTGGGGTGTAGAAGGACTGTTGCAGAAAACAGAGGTTGGAGAGTGGGGTGCAGAATGAACGTTGCAGAGAGCAGAGTTTGGAGATAGGTTCCAAAAGGACTGTTACAGCGAGCAGGGCTTGAAGACTGGTGTGCAGAAGGATCTTACAGAGAGCAGAGGAAAGAGATTGGGGTGCAGAAGAACTGTTTTAGAGAGAACAGGTAGGAGACTGTGGTGAAGAAGGATCATTGCAGAGAGTAGAGCTTGGAGACTGGGGTGCGGAAGGCCTCTTACAGAGAGCAGAGGTTGGAGACTGGGATGCAGAAGGCTTGTTTCAGAGAGCAGAGGTTGGAGACTGGGGTGCAGAAGGACTGTTACAAAGAGCAGAGTTTGCAGACTGGGTTTCAGAATGATCTTAAATAGAGCAGAGTTAGGAGACAGAGGTACAGAAAGACTGTTACAGAGAGCAGAGGTTGGAGACTGGGGTACAGAGGGATTGTTGCAGAGAGCAGAGTTTTCAGACTGAGGTACAGAAGAACTGTTGCAGAGAGCAGATGTTGGAGACTTGGTTGCACAAGGACTGTTGCAGCGAGCAAATGTTGGAGACTGGGGTGCAGAAGGATCGTTGCAGAGAGCAGAGTTTAGAGACTGGGGTGCAGATGGACTGATACAGAGAGCAGAGGTTGGAGATTGGGGTGCAGAAGGCCTGTTACAGAACAGAGTTTGAAAACTGGGGTGCAAAAGGATCTTTCAGAGAGCAGAGTTTGGAGACTAAGGTGCAGAAGCACTGTTACAGAGAGTAGAGGTTGGAGACTGAGGTGAGAAGGTTAGTTACAGAGAAAAGATGTTGGAGACTGGGGTGCAGAAAAACTTTTTTTTTATTGTTGGTGGTTCAAAACATTACATAGTTCTTAATACATTCACAGATTGATTCAAGCGGGTAATGAACTCCCCACTTTACCCCATATACAGATTGCTGTATCCCATCAGTTACCCTTCCATTGATTGACATATTGCCTTTCTAGTGTCTGATGTATTCTGCTCTCTATCCTATTCTCTACTATCCCCCCTCCCTCCCCTTCCCTCCCCTCCCCTCCCTCTTTTCTCTCTCTACCCCTTCTACTGTAAATCATTTTTTTCATTTATATTATCTTGTCTTACCCCTCCTTTCCTCTTATATATCATTTTGTATAACCCTGAGGATCGCCTTCCATTTCCATGCGATTTCCCTTCTCACTCCCTTTCCCTCCCACCTTTCATCCCTGTTTAATGTAAATCTTCTTCTCAAGCTCTTCGTACCTAGCCTGTCCTTGTTTACTCCCTTATATCAAAGGGGTCATTTGGTATTTGTTTTTTAAAGATTGTCTAGCTTCACTTAGCATAATCTGCTCTAATGCCATCCATTTCCCTCCAAATTCTATGATTTTGTCATTTTTTTAATGCAGAGTAATACTCCATTGTGTATAAATGCCACATTTTTTTATCCATTCATCTATTGAAGGGCATCTAGGCTGATTCCATAATCTTGCTATAGTGAATTGTGCTGCTATGAACATCGTTGTAGCAGTGTCTCTGTAGCATACTCTTATTAGGTCTTTAGGGAATAGATCGAGAAGGGGAATAGCTGGGTCATATGGTGGTCCATTCTCAGCTTTCCAAGAAATCTCCATACTGCTTTTCAAATTGGCTGCACCAATTTGCAGTCTCACCAGCAATGAGCAAGAGTGCCCTTTTCCCCGCATCCTCTCCAGCACTTATTGTTGTTTGACTTCCTAATGGCTGCCAATCTTACTGGAGTGAGATGGTATCTTAGGGTAGTTTTGATTTGCATTTCTCTAACTCCTAGCGATGGTGAGCATTTTTCATGTACTTATTGATTGATTGTATGTCCTCCTCTGAGAACTGTCTGTTCAGTTCCTTGGCCCATTTATTGATTGGGTTATTTGTTATCTTATTGTCTAATTTTTTGAGTTCTTTGTATATTCTGGTTATTAGGGCTCTATCTGAAGTGTTTGGATTAAAGATTTGTTCCCAGGATGTAGACTCCCTGTTTATTTCTCTTATTGTTTCTTTTGCTGAGAAAAAACTTTTTAGTTTGAGTAAGTCCCATTTGTTGATTCTAGTTGTTAACTCTTGCGCTATGGGTGTCCTATTGAGGAATTTGGGGCCAGATCCCACAGTATGTAGATCATAACCAACTTTTTCTTCTATCAGATGCCGTGTCTCTGATTTAATATCAAGCTCCTTAATCCATTTTGAGTTAACTTTTGTGCATGGCGAGAGATATGGATTCAGATTTATTTTGATGCAAATGGATTTCCAGTTTTCCCAGCACCATTTGTTGAAGATGCTATACTTACTCCATTGCATGCTTTTAGCCCCTTTATCAAATATAAGATAGTTGTAGTTTTGTGGATTGGTTTCTGTGTCCTCTATTCTGTACCATTGGTCCACCCGCCTGTTTTGGTACCAGTACCATGCTGTTTTTGTTACTATTGCTCTGTAGTATAGTTTGAAGTCTGGTATCGCTATACCGCCTGTCTGTCTAATTGCTCTGGCCAGTGTTTCGAGGACTATGTTGAACAGAAGTGGTGAGAGAGGGCATCCCTTTCTTGTACCAGATCTTAGAGGGAATGCCTTCAATTTTTCTCCATTCAGAATGATGCTGGCCTGTGGCTTATCGTAGATTGCTTTTACAATGTTGAGGTATGTTCCAGTTATCCCTAATTTTTCTAGAGTTTTGAACATAAAGGGATGCTGTATTTTGTCGAATACTTTTTCTGCATCTATCGAGATGATCATATGGTTCTTATTTTTAAGTCTATTGATGTGGTGAATAACATTTATTGATTTCCGTATATTGAACCAGCCTTGCATCCCAGGGATGAATCCTACTTGATCATGGTATATAATTTTTGTGATATGTATTTCAATCTGATTCACCAGAATTTTATTGAGGATTTTTGAGTCAAGGTTCATTAGAGATATTGGTCTGTAGTTTTCTTTCTTTGAAGTGTCTTTGTCTGGTTTCGGAATCAGGGTGATGTTGGCCTCGTAGAATGAATTTGGAAGTTCTCCCTCTTTTTCTATTTCCTGAAATAGCTTGAAAAGTACTGGTGTTAGTTCCTCTTTAAAGGTTTTGTAAAACTCTGCTGTATACCCATCCGGTCCTGGGCTTTTCTTAGTTGGTAATCTTTTGATGGTTTCTTCTATTTCCTCTATTGTTATTGGTCTGTTTAGGTTGTCTATATCCTCCTGACTCAATCTGGGCAGGTCATAAGACTTAAGGAATTTATCTATGCCTTCACTATCTTCTATTTTATTGGAGTATAAGGATTCAAAATAATTTCTGATTATCTTCTGTATTTCTGAAGTGTCTGTTGTGATATTACCTTTTTCATCCCGTATGTTAGTAATTTGAGTTCTCTCTCTTCTTCCTGTTCGTTAGCATGGCTAAGGGTCTGTCAATTTTATTTATTTTTTCAAAGAACCAACTTTTAGTCTTGTCCATTTTTTCAATTGTTTCTTTTGTTTCAATTTCATTTATTTCAGCTCTGATTTTAATTATTTCTTGCCTTCTACTTCTTTTGCTGTTGTTTTGCTCTTCTTTTTCTAGGATTTTGAGATGAAGTATGTGATCATTTATTTGTTGGTTTTTTCTTTTTTTGAGGAATGAACTCCAAGCAATGAATTTTCCTCTTAGAACTGCTTTCAATGTGTCCCATAGATTCCGATATGTTATGTCTGTGTTTTCATTTAACTCTATGAATTTTTTAATTTCCTCCTTGATGTGTTCTAAAACCTATTGTTCAGCAACCTATTGTTCATTCTCCAAGTGATGCTTGATTTTTCCTTCCTTCTTTTATCATTGATTTTCAGTTTCATTCCATTATGATCAGATAAGATGCATGGTATTATCTCTACCCCTTTATATTGTCTAAGAGTTGCCCTGTGACATAATATATGGTCTATTTTTGAGAAGGTTCCATGTGCTGCTGAGAAAAAAGTGTGACTACATGATTTTGGGTGGTATAGTCTATATATGTCAATTAAGTCTAGGTTGTTACTTGTGTTATTGAGTTCTATAGTTTCTTTATTTAACTTTTGTTTGTAAGATCTGTCCAGTGGTGAGAGAGGTGTGTTGAAGTCTCCCATGATTATTGTATGGTGGTCTATTAGACTCTTGAACTTGAGAAGAGTTTGCTTGATGAACACAGCTGCACCATTATTTGGGGCATATATATTTATGATTGTTATGTCTTGTTGGTGTATGGTTCCCTTGAGCAGTATGAAGTGTCCTTCTTTATCCCTTTTTATTAACTTTGGCTTGAAATCTATTTTATTAGATATGAGTATGGACACTCCTGCTTGTTTCCGCATTCCATATGAGTGGTATGATTTTTCCCAACCTTTCACCTTCAGTCTATGAATATCTTTTTCTATCAGATGCGTCTCCTGTAGGCAGCATATTGTTGGGTCTTTTTTTGTGATCCATTCTACTAGCCTGTGTCTCTTAATTGGTGAATTTAAGCCATTAACATTTAGGGTTATTATTGAGATATGATTTGTTCTTCTAGCCATATTTGTTTATTGATGTTTCTAAACCTGATTTGTTATCCTCTTTGACTATTTTCCCCCCTTTACTGTCCTATCTCCCATTGTTGGTTTTCAATGTTATTTTCCATTTTCTCTTCCTGTAATGTTTTGCCAAGGATTTTTTGAAGAGATGGTTTTTTAGCTGCGAATTCTTTTAACTTTTATTTATCGTGAAAGGTTTTAATTTCATCTTCTATCCTGAAGCTTAATTTCGCCGGATACACGATTCTTGGTTGGAACCCATTTTCTTTCAGTGTTTGAAATATGTTATTCCAGGATCTTCTAGCTTTCAGGGTCTGTGTTGAGAGATCAGCTGTTATCCTGATTGGTTTGCCCCTAAATGTAATCTGCTTTCTTTCTCTTGCTTCTATTAAAATCTCTCCTTATTCTGTATGTTGGACATCTTTATTATAATGTGTCTAGGTGTGGATCTCTTATGATTTTGCACATTCAGCGTCCTGTAGGCTTCTAGGATTTGTGATTCTGTCTCATTCTTCAAGTCTGGAAAGTTTTCTTGTATAATCTCACTGAATAGTCTGTTTATTCCTTTGGTTTGGAGCTCTGTGCCTTCTTGTATCCCAATTACTCTTAAATTTGGTCTTTTGATATTGTCCCATAATTCTTGGATGTTCTGCTCATGGTTTCTTAGCAGACTTGCTGAGCTGTCTATGTTCTTTTCCAGTTGAAATACTTTGTCTTCATTGTCTGATGTTCTCTCTTCTAAGTGATCTAATCTGCTGGTAGTATTCTCAATTGAGTTTTTAAGTTGGTTTAATGATTCCTGCATTTCTAGGATTTCAATTTGTTTGTTTTTTATTACCTCTATCTCCCTGTGAAATTGATCTTTTACTTCCTGAATTTGTTTGTCAATGTGATCTTTCATTGTCTGATTTTGCTGTCTCATGTCTTCCTTGAGACTCCAGATCATCTGAAGCATATATACCCTGTACTCTTTATCTGACATTCCGTCTGTTGCAGCTATTACCTCTTCTAAAGTTGAGTTGACCTGCATTGCTTGTGGTCCTTTCTTCCCTTGTCTTTTCATACTGCTCGTGTTTCTTTCTGATTGGTGCAACTGTTGTGTTTTTGAAATTTACCCTCTATTTGTATATATTGCTCTTGTATACTTGGGAAGTCTCCCTTGCAGGGCGGGTAGTGGCTGTGCTCCTCCTCTAATTAGGGTGGTCTGTCTACCACGCTAATTGGTCGCAGGTCTGCCCCCACTGCAGGCACTGGTGGCTGTTCTGCTCTGACCCCAATCCAATTGTGGTAACGTAAGTACCACGCCCTGGGGTCGTTGGTCCTGATCTGGATGTGAGTGGCGGCTCTGCTGTGCCCCCACTCCAATTGGTGTGACGTGGTAGACACGTCACAGAAAAACGTTTGCTTAGAACAGTGTGTGGAGACTGGGGTGTAGAAGGACTCTTGCAGAGAGTAGAGGTTGAAGATTGGGGTCCAGAAGGACTGTTACAGAGAGCAGAGTTTGCAGACTGGGGTGGAGAAGGAGTCTTGCAGAGAGCAGATGCTGGAGACTGGGGTGCAAAAGGAAAGCTGCAGAGAGCACAGGGTGGAGACTGGGGTGCAGAAGTATTTTGGGGGCGAGCAGAGTATGGAGAATGGTGTGTAGAAGGACTGTTACAGAGAGCAGAGATAGGAGACTAGGGATTAGAAAGAATTTTTCAGAGAGCAGAGGTTAAATACAGGGGTGCAGAGGGATCTTACAGAGTGCATAATTTGGAGACTGAGTTGCAGAAGGACTGTTTCAGAGATCAGAGATTGGAGACTGAGGTGCAGAAGGACTCTTACAGAGAGCAGAGGTTAAAAACTGGGGTACAGAAGGACTGATACAGAAAGCAGCACTTGGAGTCTGGGGTGCAGAAAGACCGTTTCAGAGAGCATAGGTTGGATTCTGCAGTACCTGAGGACTGTTACAGAGAGCAGTGGTTGAAGACTGGGGTTCAGAAGTACTGTAGTAGAGAGCAGATGTTTGTAACTAGGTTTCAGAAGGACTGTTGCAGAGAGCAGAGTTTGGAGACTGGGGTGAGAATGACTTTTGTGGAGAGCAGAGGTTGGAGACTGGGGTGCAGAAGTACTGTAGTAGAAAGCAGATGTTGGTAACTAGGTTTCAGAAGGACTGTTGCAGAGAGCAGAGTTTGGAGACTGGGGTGCAGAATGACTCTTGCGGAGAGCAGAGGTTGGAGACTGAGATGCAGAAGGATCATTGCAGTGAGCAGATATTAGAGACTGGGGTGCAGAAGGATTGTTACAGAGAGCAGGGGTTGGAGACTGAGGAGCGAAAGGAGTGTTACAAAGAGCAGCGTTTGGAGACTGGGGTGCAGAAGAACTGTTACTGAGAGCAGGGGTTAGAGACTGCGGTTAAGATGGATGTTACAGAGAATAGAGTTTGCAGTCTGGGGTGCTAAAGGACAGTTGCAGAGAGCAGATGTTGGAGACTTGGGTGGAGAAGAATCATTGCAGAGAGAAGAGGTTGGAGACTGGGGTGCAGAAGGCCTATTACAGAGAGCAGAGGTTGGAGACTGAGGTGCATAAGGACTGTTTCAGAGATGAGAGGTTGGGGACTGGGGTTTAGTAGGATCATTGCAGAGATCAGAGGTTGGAGCCAGGCATGCAGAATGATCGTTGCATAGAGCAGAGTTTGGAGACTTTCATGCAGAAGGCCTGTTACAGAGAGGAGAGGTTAAAGACTGGGGTGCACAAGGACTTTTATAGAGAGCAGTGTTTGGAGACTGGTTTGCTGAAAGAACTTACAGAGAGCAGAGGTTAGAGACTGAGCTGCAGGTGGACTGTTAGAGAGAGCAGTGGTTGGAGACTGCGGTGCAGAAGAATCGTGGAGAGAAGAGGTTTCAGACTGAGGTACAGGTGGACTTTTACAGAGAGCAGTGATTGGAGACTGGGGTGTAGAAAGACTGTTATAGAGAGCAGAGTTTTGAGACTCAGGTGCAGAAAAACTGTTACAAGAAGCAGAGTTTGGAAATTAAGGTGCAGAATGACTTTTACAGAGAGCAAAGTTTGGAGACTGCGGTATAGGACTGTTACCTTGAGCAGAGGTTAAAGACGCGGGTGCAGAAGGACTCTTACATAGAGCATAGGTTGGAGACTGAGGTGCAAAGGAAAGATACAGAGAACAGATTTTGGAGACTGGGGTTCAGGCAGACTAATACAAAAAGCAGAGGTTAGAGACTGGGGTGTAGAAGGACCTTTACAAAGAGCACAGGTTGGAAACTGCGAAACAGAAGGACTGATACAGAGAACAGATCTCCGAGACTGGGGAGCAGAAGGACTGTTGCAGAGAGCAGAAGTTGGAGACTGGGGTGGAGAAGGAATGTTATAGAGAGCAGAGTTTGGAAGCTAGAGTGCAGAAGGATCTTATAGAGAGCAGAGGTTGGAGACTGTGGTACAGAAAGACTGTTGCTGAGAGCAGAGGTTGGAGACTAGAGTCCAGAAGGATCCTTGCAGAGAGCGGAGTTTGGAGACTGGGGTGGAGAAGGAGTGTTGCAGAGAGCAGATGTTGAAGACTGGGGTGCAGAAGGAATGTTGCAGAGAGCAGATTTTAGAGACTGGGGTGCAGAAGGATCTTACAGAGAGCAGAGTTGGGAGACTCAGGTGCAGAAGGACTGTTGCAGAGAGCAAATGTTGGTAACTAGTGTGCAGAAGGACTGTTGTAGAGAGCAGAGGTTTTAGACAAGGGTGGAAAAGAACTTTTGCAGAGAGCGGAGGTTTGAGACTGAGGTGCGGAAGTCTTATTACAGACAGCAGAGGTTGGAGACTCGGGTGCAGAAGGACTGTTATAGAGAGTAGAGGTTGGATACTGGGATGCAGAAGCATCTTACAGAGAGCAGAATTTGGAGACTGAGGTGCAGATAGACTGTTGCAGAGATCGGAGGTTGGAGACTGGGGTGCAGTAGGATCATTGCAGAACACATTATGGAGACTGGGGTGCAGAAGGCCTGCTACAGAGAGCAGAGTTGGGAGAGTGGCGTCCAGAAGGCCTGTTACAGAGGAGAGGTTGGAGACTGGGGTGCAGAACAACTGTTATAGAGAACAGAGTTTGGAGACTGGGTTACTGAACAATCTTACGGAGAGAAGAGTTTGGAGACTGAGGTGCAGGTGGACTGTTACAGAGACCAGTGTTTGGAGACTGAGGAGCAGAAGGACCATGCAGAGAGAAGAGGTGTCAGACTAAGGTGCGGAAGCACTGTTACAGAGAGCAGAGTTTGGAGACTGAGGTGTAGAAGTAGTGTTAGAAAGAGCAGAGTTTGGAGACTGAGGTGCAGAAGGACTGTTACAGAAAGCAGAGGTTGGAATTTGGGGTGGAGATGGACCGTTACAGAGACCAGAGTTTGGATACTATGGTATAGAAAAACTGTTACAGAGAGCAGAGGTTGAAGACTGGGGTGAAGAAGGAATGTTACAGAGAGCACAGGTTGGAGACTGAGGTGCAGAAGAATAGATACAGAGAGCAGAGTTTTGAGACTGGTGTTCAGAAGGACTGTTATAGAGAACAGTGTTTGGAGACTGGGGTGCAGAATCATTGTTCAGAGAGCCGAGGTGTAAGACTGAGGTGCAGGAGAACTGTTACAGAGACCAGAGGTTGGAGACTGAGGTGTAGAAGGACTGTTACAGAGAGCAGAGTTTGGAGACTGAGGTGCAGAAGGACTGTTACAGAAAGAAGTGGTTGGAAATTGGTTTGCAGAAGGACCCTAACAGAGACCAGAGTTTGGAGACTGCGGTATAGAAAAACAGTAACAGAGAGCAGAGGTTGGAGACTGAGGTGCAGAATAATAGATACAGAGGGAAGAGGTTTGAGACTGAGTTTTAGACGGATCCTACAGAGAGCGGAGGTTGGAGAGTGAAGTGCAGAAGGACTGTTACAGAGAGTAGAGGTTGGAGACTGAGGTGCAGAAGGACCATTGCAGAGAACAGAGTTTGGAGACTGAGGTGCAGAAGGATTGTTACAGAGAGCAGAGTTTGGTGACTGGGGTGCAGAAGGACTGTTGCAGAGAGCAGAGGTCGGAGACAGGGGTGCAGAAGGAGTATTGCAGAGAGCAGAGGATGGAGACTGGGCTGCAGAAAAAATGTTGCAGAAAAGAGATGTTGGAGACTAAGTTGCAGAAGGACTCTTAGAGAGAGCAGAATTTGGAGACTGGGGTGCAGAAGGACTGTTGCAGAGAGCAGAGGTTGAAGACTGTGGTGCAAAATTTTGTTACATAGAGCAGAATTTGGACACTGGGGTGTAGAAGGATCATTGCAATAAGCAGAGCTTGGAGACAGGGGTGCAGAAGGATTTTACAGAGAGCAGAAGTTGGAGACAGAGTTGCAAAAGGACTGTTGAAGAGATCAGAAGTTGGAGACTGGGGTGCAGTAGGATCATTGCAGAAAGCAGAGGTTGGAGACTGGGGTGCAGAAGGATTGTTGCAGAGAGCAGATGTTGAAGACTGGGGTGCAGAAGGCCTGCTATAGAGAGGGAGATTGAAGACTGGCCTGTAGAAGGCCTGTTAGGGACAGTAGAGTTTGGAGACAGGGGTGCAGAAGGACTGTTATAAACAGAAGAGTTTCGATACTGAGTTTCTGAAGGATCTTACAGAGAGCAGAGGTTGGAGACTGAGGTTCAGGTAGACTGTTACAGAGAGCAGTGCCTGAAGACTGTGGTGCAGAAGGATTGTGCAGAGAGCAGAGGTGTCAGACTGAGGTGCAGATGGACTGTTACAGAGAGCAGAGGTTGGAGACTAAGGTGCAGAAAAATAGATACAGAGACCAGAGTTTTGAGACTGGGTTTTAGAAGGATCCTACAGAGAGCAGAGTTTGGGGAGTGAAGTGCAGAAGGACTGTTACAGAGAGTAGAGGTTGGAGACTGAGGTGCAGAAGGACCGTTGCAGAGAACAGAGTTTGGAGACGGAGGTGTAGAAAGATTGTTATAGAGAGCAGAGTTTGGAGACTGGGTTTCAGAGGGACTGTTGAAGAGAACAGAGGTTGGAGACTGGGGTGCAGAAGGACTTTTGCAGAGAGCAGAAAATGGAGACTGGGATGCAGAAGAACTGTTGCAGAGAGCAGAGTTTGGACACTGGGGTGCAGAATGATCGTTGAAATAAGCAGAGCTTGGAGACAGAGGTGCAGAAGGATCTTATAGAGTGCAGAAGTTGGAGATTGAGTTGCAGAAGGACTGTTGTAGAGATCAGAGGTTGGAGACTGGGGTGCAGTAGGATCTTGCAGAGAGCAGAATTGGAGACTGGGGTGCAGAAGGATCGTTGCAGAGAGCAGAGTTTGGAGACTGGGGTGCAGAGGGACAGTTGCATAGAGCAGAGGTTGGAGACTTGGGTGCAGAAGGACTGTTGCAGAGAGCAGAGAATGGAGACTGGGCTGCAGAAGGAATGTTGCAGAGAGAAGATGTTGGAGACTGTTGTGCAGAAGGACTCTTAGAGAGAGCAGAAGTTGGAGACTGGGGCTCAGAAGGACTGTTTCAGAGAGCAGAGTTTAAAGACTGAGGTGCAAAATCTTGTTACATAGAGCAGAGGTTGGACACTGGGGTGCAGAATGATCTTTGAAATAAGCCGAGCTTAGAGACAGCGGTGCAGAAGCATTTTACAGTGTGCAGAAGTTGGAGACTGAGTTGCAGAAGGACTGTTGCAGAGATCAGAGGTTGGAGACTGGGGTGCAGTAGGTTCTTGCAGAGAGCAGAATTTGGAGACTGGGGTGCAGAAGGATCGTTGCAGAGAGCAGAGATTGGAGACTGTTGTGCAGAAGGTCTGCTACAGAGAGCAGAGTTTTGAGACTGGTGTGCAGAAGGCCTGTTACAGAGAGGAGAGTTTGGAGACTGGGGTGCAGAAGGATTGTTATTGAGAGCAGAGTTTGGAGACTGAGTTCCTGAAGGATCTTACAGAGAGCAGAGGTTGGAGACTGAGGTGAAGGTGGACTGTTACAGAGAGCAGTGGTTGGAGACTGGGGTGCAGAAGGATCGTGCAGAGAGCTGAGGTGTCATACTGAGGTGCTGATGGACTGTTACAGAGAGCAGAGGTTTGAGACTGAGGTGTAGAAAGACTGTTACTGAGAGCAGAGTTTGGAGACTGAGGTGCAGAAGGACTGTTACAGAAAGAAGTGGTTGGAAATTGGGGTGCAAAAGTACCGTAAGAAAGACCAGAGTTTGGAGACTGCGGTATAGACAAACTCTAACAGATAGCAGAGGTTGTAGACTGAGGTGCAGAAGAATAGATACAGAGAGCAGAGTTTTGAGACTGGGGTTCAGAAGGACTGATACAGAAAGCAGAGTTTGGAGACTGGCGTGCAGAAGGACTGTTGCAGAGATCAGAGGTTAAAGACTGTGGTGCAGTAGGTGCATTGCAGAGAGCAGAGATTGGAGACTGGGGTGCAGAAGGATCCCTGAAGAGAGCAGATTTTGAAGACTGAGGTGCAGAAGGCCAGCTACAGAGAGCAGAGTTTTGAGACTGAGGTGCAGAAACACTGTTACAGAAACTAGAGGTTGGAAATTAAGGTGCAGAAGAAACGTTAGAGAGACCAGAGTTTGGAGACTGCTGTATAGGAAAACTGTTACAGAGGGCAGAGGTTGGAAACTGGGGTGTAGAAAGAATGTTGCAGAGAGCAGAGTTTGGAGACTGGGGTCTATAAATATCGTTGCAGAGAGCAGAGATTGGAGACTGGGGTGCAGAAAGACTGTTGCAGAGAGCAGAGGCTGGAAACTAGGGTGTAGAAGGACTGTTGCAGAGAGCAGATGTTGGAGACTGGAGTGCAGATGGACTGTTGCAGAGAGCAGAGGTTGGAGACTGAGGTGCAGAAGGAATGTTACAAAGAGCAGAGTTTGGAGACTGGGGTGCAGAAGGACTGTTACAGAGAGCAGAGGTTGGATACTAGGGTTCAGATGGATCTTACAGAGAGCAGAGGTTGAAGACTGGGGTGCAAATGGACTGTTGCAGAGAGCAGAGGTTGGAGACTGGAGTGCAGTAGGACTGTTACAGAGAGTAGAGTTTGGAGACTGAGGTGCAGAAAGATCGTTGCAGAGAGTAGTGCTTGGATACTGAGGTGCAGTAGACTGTTGCAGAGAGCAGAGGTTGTAGTCTGAGGTGCAGAAAGAATGTTACAGAGAGTAGAGGTTGTAGATTTGGGTTCAAAAGGCCTGTTACAGAGAACAGAGTTTGGAGTCTGGGGTGCAGAAGGACTGTTACAGAGAGAAGAGTTTGGAGACAGGGTTGCAGAAGGATCTTAAAGAGAGCAGAGTGGAGACTGAGGTGCAGCAGGACTGTTACCGAGAGCAGAGTTTGGAGACTGGGGTGCAGAAGGATCATTGCCGATCACAGAGTTTTCAGACTGAGGTGCAGAAGAACTGTTGCAGAGAGCAGTTTTTGGAGACACGGGTGCAGAAGGACTGTTACAGAGAACAGAGGTTGAAGACTGGGGTGCAGAAGGGCTGTTACAGAGAGAAGAGTTTAGAGAAAGGGTGCAGAAAGACTGTTACAGAGGGAAGAGTTTGGAGACTGGGTTACAGAAAGATCTTACACAGAGCAGAGGTTGGAGACTGAGGTGCAGAAGGATTGTTACAGAGAGCAGATGTTGAAGACTGGGGTGAAGAAGGACTGCTGCAGATAGCAGATGTGGGAGACTGGGGTGCAGAAGAACTGTCGAAAAGAGCAGAGGTTGGAGACTGAGTTGCAGAAGGAATGTTGCAGAGAGAAGAGTTATGAGACTGGGGTGCAGAAGTCCTGATACAGAGAGCAGAGTTTGGAGACTGTGGTGCAGAATGACCGGTAGAGAGAGTAGAGTTTTGAGACTGCAGTACAGAACGACCGTTACAGAGAGCATACGTTGGAGACAAGGGTACAGAAAGACTGTTGGAGAGAGCAGATTTTGGAGACTGTGGTTTAGAAGGACTGTTGAAGAGAACAGAGGTTAGAGAATGGGGTGTAGAAAGACTTTTGCAGAGAGCAGAGATTGAAGACTGAGGTGCAGAAGGCTTGTTACAGAGAGAAGAGGTTGGAGACTGAGGTTCAGAAGGACTGTTAGAGAGAGCAGTGTTTGGAGACTGGGGTGCTTAAGTATCGTAGCAGACAGAATAGGTTTGAGACTGGGGTGCAGAAGGACTGCTACAGAGAGTAGAGTTCGGAGACTGAGGTGCAGAAGTTCGTTGTTGAGAGCAGAGTTTGGACACTGAGGTGCAAGGACTGTTACCGAGAGCCGAGGTTGGAGACTGGGGTGCAGAAGAACTGTTATGGAGAGCAGAGTTTTTAGACAAGGTTGCTCAAGGATCTTACAGAGAGCACAATTTTTAGACCAAGGTGAAGCAGGACTGTTACAGAGAGCAGAGGTTGGAGACTAGGGTGCAGAAAGATCGTTGCAGAGAACAGAGTTTTCAGACTGAGGTGCAGTTGGACTATTGTAGAGAGCACATGTTAGAGACTGGGGTGCAGAAGGACTGTTGCAGAGAGCAGAGGTTGGAGACTGGGGTGCAGAAGGATCGTTGTAGAGAGCAGAGGTTGGAGACTGGGGTGCGGAAGGATTGTTATAGAGAAAAGAGGTCGGAGACTGGGGTGTAGAAGGCCTGTTACGGAGAGCTGAGTTTGGAGAAGGGGTGCAGAAGTACTTTTACAGAGAGTAGAGTTTGGAGAATGAGGTACAGAAGGATAGTTATAGAGAGTGGAGGTTTGAGACTGCGTTGCACAGGGACTGCTGCAGAAAGCAGAGGCTGGACATGGGGTGTAGAAGAACTGTCGCGGAGAGCACAGGTTTGAGATTTGTGTGCAGAAGCACTGTTGCAGAGAGTAGAGGTTTGAGACTGCCTTTCAGTAGGACTGTTACAGAGGCAGAGTTTGGAGACTTTGGTGCAGAAGGACTGTTGGGAGAGCAGATGTTGGAGAATGGGTTGAAGAAAGACTGTTGCAGAGAGCAGAGTTTGTAGACTGAGGTGCAGAAGGACTGTAACAGAGAGCAGAGGTTGGAGATTGGGGTGCAGATGGACTGTTACAGAAAGCAGAGTTTGGAGACTCCGGTGTAGAAGGACTGATGCAGACACCAGAAGTTGGAGAATGGAGTGCAAAAGGCCTGTTACACAGAGCAGAGGTTGGAGACTGGGGTGCATATGGACTTTTACAAACAGCAGAGTTTGGAGACAGGATTGCAGAAGGATCTTACAGAGAGAAGATTAGAGACTGTGGTACAGCAGGACTGTTATAGAGAGAAGAGGTTGGAGACTGGTGTGCAGAATGATCCTTGCAGAGAACAGAGTTTTCAGACTGAGGTGCAGAAGGACTGTTGCAGAGAGCAGATATTGGAGAGTGTGGTGCAGAAGGACTGTTGCAGAGAGCAGAGGTTGGAGACTGGCGTGCAGAAGGATCCTTGTAGCGTGTAGAGGTTGAAGACTGGGGTGCAGAAGGCTTGTTACAGAGAGCAGTGTTAGGAGATTGGCGTGCAGAAGACTGTTACAGAGAGCAGCGTTTGGAGAATGGGTTTCAGAAGAATCTCAAATAGAGCTGAGGTAGGAGACTGAGGTGCAGAAGGACTTTTACAGAGAGTAGAGGGTGGAGACTGGGGTGCAGAAGAAGTGCTACAGAGAGCAGAGTTTGGAGAATGGGGTGCAGAAGAACTGTTACTGAGAGCAGAGGTTGGAGACAGGGGTTCAGAAGGACTGTTTCAGAGAGCAGAGTTTGGAGACTGAGGTTCAGAAGGACTGTTACAGAGAGCAGATTTTGGAAAATGGGATGTAGAAAGACTGTTGCAGAGAGCATATGTTGGAGCCTGGGGAGAAGAAGGATCGTTGCAGAGAGCAGATGTTGGAGACTGGGGTGACGCAGGACTATTAAAGAGAGCAGAGGTTGGAGACTGAAGTGCAGAAAGATCATTTCTGAGTGCAGAGGTTTGAGACTGGGGTGCAGAAGGACTGTTAACGATTGCAGAATTTGGAGACTGAGGTGCAGAAGGACTTTTACAGAGAGGAGAGGTTGGAGACTGGGGTGCAAAAGAATTCTTACAGAGAGCAGAAAATGAAGACTGGGGTGCAGAAGGATCATTACAGAGAGCAGAGGTTGGAGAATGAGCTGCAGTAGGATCGCTATAGAGAGCAGAGTTTGAAGACTGGGTTGCAGCAGGACAGTTACAGAGAGCACAGATTTGAGACTTGGGTGCAAAAGAAATGTTGCAGAGAGCAGAGGTTGGAGACTGGGGTGTAGAATTACTGTAGCAAAAATCAGAGGTTGTAGACTGGGGTCCAGACGGACTGTTGCAGAGAGCAGTTGTTGGAAACTGGGAAGCAGAAAGATTATTGCTGAGAGCAGAGGTTGGAGACTGCGGTTTAGAAGGACTGTTGCAGAGAGCAGAGTTTGAATACTGAGGTGCAGAAGAATCATTGCAGAGAGAAGAGTTTGGAGACTGGGAAGCGGAAGGCCTGTTACAGAGAGCAGAGTCTGGAGACTGGGGTGCAGAAGACCTGTTACAGAGAGCAGAGGTTGGAGACTGGGGTGCAGAAGGATTGTTACAGATAGCACAGTGTGGAGAATAGGGTGCAGAAGGATTGTTGCAGACAGCAGAGCTTTTAGACTGTGGCTTAGAAAGACTGTTACAGAGAGCAGAGTTTGGAATCTGAGGTGCAGAAGGAGTGTTACAGAAAGCAGAGGTTGGTTACGGGCTGGGGTTGTAGATCAGTGGTAGAGTGCTTGCCTAGCATGTGTGAGGCACTGGATTCAATCTTCAGCAACACTTATAAATAAATAAAATATAAAGGTATAAAAATAGAACATTGAAAAAAAAAGAAAGCAGAGGTTGGCAATTGGGGGCGCAGAAGGACCGTTTTAGAGAGCAGAGTTTGGAGACTTTGGTGAAGAAGGATTGTAGTAGAGAGCAGATGTTTGAGACTAGGGTGCAGAAGGACCATAACAGAGAGCAAAGGTTGGAGACTAAGGTGCATAAGGACTTTTACAGAGAGCAGACGTTGAATACTGGGGTGCAGAAGGACTGTTATAGAGAGGAGAGGTTGGAGAAGG
>NW_027523162.1:0-23768 GCF_052094955.1 Ictidomys tridecemlineatus
CCTAAGCAGAGACTGGCGAGAATCACTTTCATGGAAAGGGCCTGCCAAGCTTCCAAAAAAGTACGATTTGCCTGAAATCTCAGCACACACTTTTTCACCCAATCTTAATGAAACTTTCAGGTAATGATCCGTACACCAATCCCACTTGGCTCGCCAAATTTCGTTCTTCTAGGTGAAACCGTTCATTGGCAGTAACCGGTTTCATTTTAAGGTTTCACTCTGTTTTCTCCTATAGGGATACATGTATTTGGAACTCTGTTTTCTCCTATAGGGATACATGTATTTGGAAATTTGGCTTGCCAAATTTCGTTCTTCTAGGTGAAACCGTTCGTTGGCAGTAACCGGTTTCATTTTGAGGTTTCACTCTGTTTTCTCCTATAGGGATACATGTATTTGGAACTCTAAATCAAACACGGTTTGTGCTAGCTCTTTGAAACTTGACACCATAAAGCAGTTTCAAGTTCTATCTCTATGGTTTCTTTGCTGTTGATGTAGCCCTAAGCAGAGACTGGCAAGAATCACTTTCATGGAAAGGGCCTGCCAAGCTTCCAAAAAACTACGAGTTGCCTGAAATCTCAGCACACACTTTTTCACCCAATCTTGATGAAACTTTCAGGTAATGATCAGTACAACAATCCCACTTGGCTCGCCAAATTTCGTTCTTCTAGGTGAAACCGTTCGTTGGCAGTAACCGGTTTAATTTTGAGGTTTCACTCTGTTTTCTCCTATCAAGATACATGTATTTGGAACTCTAAATCAAACAGGGTTTGTGCTAGCTCTTTGAAACTTGACTCCATAAAGCAGTTTCAAGTTCTATCTCTATGGTTTGTTTGCTGTTGATGTAGCCCTAAGCAGAGACTGGCGAGAATCACTTTCATGGAAAGGGCCTGCCAAGCTTCCAAAAAACTACGAGTTGCCTCAAATCTCAGCACACACTTTTTCACCCAATCTTGATGAAACTTTCAGGTAATGATCTGTACACCAATCCCACTTGGCTCGCCAAATTTCGTTCTTCTAGGTGAAACCGTTCGTTGGCATTAACCGGTTTCATTTGGAGGTTTCACTCTGTTTTCTCCTATAGGGATACATGTATTTGGAACTCTAAATCAAACACGGTTTGTGCTAGCTCTTTGAAACTTGACACCATAAAGCAGTTTCAAGTTTTATCTCTATGGTTTGTTTGCTGTTGATGTAGCCCTAAGCAGAAACTGGCGAGAATCACTTTCATGGAAAGGGCCTGCCAAGCTTCCAAAAAACTACGAGTTGCCTGAAATCTCAGCACACACTTTTTCACCCAATCTTGATGAAACTTTCAGGTAATGATCAGTACACCAATTTCACTTGGCTCGCCAAATTTCGTTCTTCTAGGTGAAACCGTTCGTTGGCAGAAACCGGTTTCATTTGGAGGTTTCACTCTGTTTTCTCCTATAGGGATACATGTATTTGGAACTCTAAATCAAACACGGTTTGTGGTAGCTCCTTGAAACTTGACACCATAAAGCAGTTTCCAGTTCTATCTCTATGGTTTGTTTGCTGTTGATGTAGACCTAAACAGAGACTGGCGAGAATCACTTCCATGGAAAGGGCCTGCCAAGCTTCCAAAAAACTACGAGTTGCCTGAAATCTCAGCACACACTTTTTCACCCAATCTTGATGAAACTTTCAGGTAATGATCCGTACACCAATCCCACTTGGCTCGCCAAATTTCGTTCTTCTAGGTGAAACCGTTCATTGGCAGTAACCGGTTTCATTTGAAGGTTTCACTCTGTTTTCTCCTATAGGGATACATGTATTTGGAACTCTAAATCAAACACGGTTTGTGCTAGCTCTTTAAAACTTGACACTATAAAGCAGTTTCCAGTTCTATCTCTATGGTTTGTTTGCTGTTGATGTAGCCCTAAGCAGAGACTGGCGAGAATCACTTTCATGGAAAGGGCCTGCCAAGCTTCCAAAAAAGTACGAGTTGCCTGAAATCTCAGCACACACTTTTTCACCCAATCTTGATGAAACTTTCAGGTAATGATCCGTGTACACCAATCCCACTTGGCTCGTGAAATTTCGTTCTTCTAGGTGAAACCGTTCATTGGCAGTAACCGGTTTCATTTTAAGGTTTCACTCTGTTTTCTCCTATAGGGATACATGTATTTGGAACTCTAAATCAAACACGGTTTGTGCTAGCTCTTTGAAACTTGACACCATAAAGCAGTTTCAAGTTCTATCTCTATGGTTTGTTTGCTGTTGATGTAGCCCTAAGCAGAGACTGGCGAGAATCACTTTCATGGAAAGGGCCTGCCAAGCTTCCAAAAAACTACGAGTTGCCTGAAATCTCAGCACACACTTTTTCACCCAATCTTGATGAAACTTTCAGGTAATGAGAGTATACCAATCCCACGTGGCTTGCCAAATTTCGTTCTTCTAGGTGAAACCGTTCGTTGGCAGTAACCGGGTTCATTTGGAGGTTTCACTCTGTTTTCTCCTATAGGGATACATGTATTTGGAACTCTAAATCAAACACGGTTTGTGCTAGCCATTTGAAACTTGACACCATAAAGCAGTTTCAAGTTCTATCTCTATGGTTTGTTTGCTGTTGATGTAGCCCTAAGCAGAGACTGGCGAGAATCACTTTCATGGAAAGGGCCTGCCAAGCTTCCAAAAAACTACGAGTTGCCTGAAATCTCAGCACACACTTTTTCACCCAATCTTGATGAAACTTTCAGGTAATGATCAGTACACCAATCCCACTTGGCTCGCCAAATTTCGTTCTTCTAGGTGAAACCGTTCGTTGGCAGTAACCGGTTTCATTTGGAGGTTTCACTCTGTTTTCTGCTATAGGGATACATGTATTTGGAACTCTAAATCAAACACGGTTTGTGCTAGCTCTCTGAAACTTGACACCATAAAGCAGTTTCAAGTTCTATCTATATGGTTTGTTTGCTGTTGATGTAGCCCTAAGCAGAGACTGGCGAGAATCACTTTCATGGAAAGGGCCTGCCAAGCTTCCAAAAAACTACGAGTTGCCTGAAATCTCAGCACACACTTTTTCACCCAATCTTGATGAAACTTTCAGGTAATGATCAGTACACCAATCCCACTTGGCTCGCCAAATTTCGTTCTTCTAGGTGAAACCGATCATTGGCAGTAACCGGTTTCATTTGGAGGTTTCAGTCTGTTTTCTCCTATAGGGATACATGTATTGGGAACTCTAAATCAAACACGGTTTGTGCTAGCTCTTTGAAACTTGACACCATAAAGCAGTTTCAAGTTCTATCTCTATGGTTTGTTTGCTGTTGATGTAGCCCTAAGCAGAGACTGGCGAGAATCACTTTCATGGAAAGGGCCTGCCAAGCTTCCAAAAAACTACGAGTTGCCTGAAATCTCAGCACACACTTTTTCACCCAATCTTGATGAAACTTTCAGGTAATGATCAGTACACCAATCCCACTTGGCTCGCCAAATTTCGTTCTTCTAGGTGAAACCGATCGTTGGCAGTAACCAGTTTAATTTTGAGGTTTCACTCTGTTTTCTCCTATAGGGATACATGTATTGGGAACTCTAAATCAAACACGGTTTGTGCTAGCTCTTTGAAACTTGACACCATAAAGCAGTTTCAATTTCTATCTCTATGGTTTGTTTGCTGTTGATGTAGCCCTATGCAGAGACTGGCGAGAATCACTTTCATGGAAAGGGCCTGCCAAGCTTCCAAAAAACTACGAGTTGCCTGAAATCTCAGCACACACTTTTTCACCCAATCTTGATGAAACTTTCAGGTAATGATCACTACACCAATCCCACTTGGCTCGCCAAATTTCGTTCTTCTAGGTGAAACCGTTCGTTGGCAGTAAACGGTTTCATTTGGAGGTTTCACTCTGTTTTCTCCTATAGGGATACATGTATTTGGAACTCTAAATCAAACACGGTTTGTGCTAGCTCCTTGAAACTTGACACCATAAAGCAGTTTCCAGTTCTATCTCTATGGTTTGTTTGCTGTTGATGTAGCCCTAAGCAGAGACTGGCGAGAATCACTTTCATGGAAAGGCCTGCCAAGCTTCCAAAAAACTACGAGTTGCCTGAAATCTCAGCACACACTTTTTCACCCAATCTTGATGAAACTTTCAGGTAATGATCAGTACACCAATCCCACTTGGCTCGATAAATTTCGTTCCTCTAGGTGAAACTGTTCGTTGGCAGTAACCGGTTTTATTTTGAGGTTTCACTCTGTTTTCTCCTTTAGGGATACATGTATTTGGAACTCTAAATCAAACACGGTTGGTGCTAGCTCTTTGAAACTTGACACCATAAAGCAGTTTCAAGTTCTATCCCTATGGTTTGTTTGCTGTTGATGTAGTCCTAAGCAGAGACTGGCGAGAATCACTTTCATGGAAAGGGCCTGCCAAGCTTCCAAAAAACTAAGAGTTGCCTGAAATCTCAGCACACACTTTTTCACCCAATCTTGATGAAACTTTCAGGTAATGATCAGTACACCAATCCCACATGGCTCGCCAAATTTCGTTCTTCTAGGTGAAACCGTTCGTTGGCAGTAACCGGTTTCATTTTGAGGTTTCACTCTGTTTTCTCCTATAGGGATACATGTATTTGGTACTCTAAATCAAACAATGTTTGTGCTAGCTCTTTAAAACTTGACACCATAAAGCAGTTTCAAGTTCTATCTCTATGGTTTGTTTGCTGTTGATGTAGCCCTAAGCAGAGACTGGCGAGAATCACTTTCATGGAAAGGGCTTGCCAAGCTTCCAAAAAACTACGAGTTGTCTGAAATCTCAGCACACACTTTTTGACCCAATCTTGATGAAACTTTCAGGTAATGATCAGTACACCAATCCCACTTGGCTCGCTAAATTTCGTTCTTCTAGGTGAAACCATTCGTTGGCAGTAACCGGTTTCATTTGGAGGTTTCAGTCTGTTTTCTCCTATAGGGATACATGTATTTGGAACTCTAAATCAAACACGGTTTGTGCTAGCTCTTTGAAACTTGACACCATAAAGCAGTTTCAAGTTCTATCTCTATGGTTTGTTTGCTGTTGATGTAGCCCTAAGCAGAGACTGGCGAGAATCACTTTCATGGAAAGGGCTTGCCAAGCTTCCAAAAAACTACGAGTTGCCTGAAATCTCAGCACACACTTTTTCACCCAATCTTGATGAAACTTTCAGGTAATGATCAGTACACCAATCCCACTTGGCTCGATAAATTTCGTTCCTCTAGGTGAAACTGTTCGTTGGCAGTAACCGGTTTAATTTTGAGGTTTCACTCTGTTTTCTCCTATAGGGATACATGTATTTGGAACTCTAAATCAAACACGGTTTGTGCTAGCTCTTTGAAACTTGACACCATAAAGTAGTTTCAAGTTCTATCTCTATGGTTTGTTTGCTGTTGATGTAGCCCTAAGCAGAGACTGGCGAGAATCACTTTCATGGAAAGGGCCTGCCAAGCTTCCAAAAAACTACGAGTTGCCTGAAATCTCAGCACACACTTTTTCACCCAATCTTGATGAAACTTTCAGGTAATGATCTGTACACCAATCCCACTTGGCTCGCCAAATTTCGTTCTTCTAGGTGAAACCGTTCGTTGGCAGTAACCGGTTTCATTTTGAGGTTTCACTCTATTTTCTCCTATAGGGATACATGTATTTGGAACTCTAAATCAAACACGGTTTGTGCTAGCTCTTTGAAACTTGACACCATAAAGCAGTTTCAAGTTCTATCTCTATGGTTTTTTGCTGTTCATGTAGCCCTAAGCAGAGACTGGCGAGAATCACTTTCATGGAAAGGGCCTGCCAAGCTTCCAAAAAACTATGAGTTGCCTGAAATCTCAGCACACACTTTTTCACCCAATCTTGATGAAACTTTCAGGTAATGATCAGTACACCAATCCCACTTGGCTCGCCAAATTTCGTTCTTCTAGGTGAAACCGTTCGTTGGCAGTAACCGGTTTCATTTTGAGGTTTCACTCTGTTTTATCCTATAGGGATACATGTATTTGGAACTCTAAATCAAACACGGTTTGTGCTAGCTCTTTGAAACTTGACACAATAAAGCAGTTTCAAGTTCTATCTCTATGGTTTGTTTGCTGTTGATGTAGCCCTAAGCAGAGACTGGCGAGAATCACTTTCATGGAAAGGGCCTGCCAAGCTTCCAAAAAACTACGAGTTGCCTGAAATCTCAGCACACACTTTTTCACCCAATCTTGATGAAACTTTCAGGTAATGATCAGTACACAAATCCCACTTGGCTCAATAAATTTCGTTCCTCTAGGTGAAACTGTTCGTTGGCAGTAACCGGTTTTATTTTGAGGTTTCACTCTGTTTTCTCCTATAGGGATACATGTATTTGGAACTCTAAATCAAACACGTTTTGTGCTAGCTCTTTGAAACTTGACACCATAAAGCCGTTTCAAGTTCTATCTCTATGGTTTGTTTGCTGTTGATGTAGCCCTAAGCAGAGACTGGCGAGAATCACTTTCATGGAAAGGGCCTGCCAAGCTTCCAAAAAACTACGAGTTGCCTGAAATCTCAGCACACACTTTTTCACCCAATCTTGATGAAACTTTCAGGTAATGATCAGTACACAAATCCCACTTGGCTCAATAAATTTCGTTCCTCTAGGTGAAAATGTTCGTTGGCAGTAACCGGTTTTATTTTGAGGTTTCACTCTGTTTTCTCCTATAGGGATACATGTATTTGGAACTCTAAATCAAACACGGTTTGTGCTAACTCTTTGAAACTTGACACCATAAAGCAGTTTCAAGTTCTATCTCTATGGTTTGTTTGCTGTTGATGTAGCCCTAAGCAGAGACTGGCGAGAATCACTTTCATGGAAAGGGCCTGCCAAGCTTCCAAAAAACTACGAGTTGCCTGAAATCTCAGCACAAACTTTTTCACCCAATCTTGATGAAACTTTCAGGTAATGATAAGTACACAAATCACACTTGGCTCGCCAAATTTTGTTCTTCTAGGTGAAACCGTTCGTTGGCAGTAACCGGTTTCATTTGGAGGTTTCACTCTGTTTTCTCCTATAGGGATACATGTATTTGGAACTCTAAATCAAACACGGTTTGTGCTAGCTCTTTGAAACTTGACACCATAAAGCAGTTTCAAGTTCTATCTCTATGGTTTGTTTGCTGTTGATGTAGCCCTAAGCAGAGACTGGCGAGAATCACTTTCATGGAAAGGGCCTGCCAAGCTTCCAAAAAACTACGAGTTGCCTGAAATCTCAGCACACACTTTTTCACCCAATCTTGATGAAACTTTCAGGTAATGATCTGTACACCAATCCCACTTGGCTCGCCAAATTTCGTTCTTCTAGGTGAAACCGTTCGTTGGCAGTAACCGGTTTCATTTTGAGGTTTCACTCTATTTTCTCCTATAGGGATACATGTATTTGGAACTCTAAATCAAACACGGTTTGTGCTAGCTCTTTGAAACTTGACACCATAAAGCAGTTTCAAGTTCTATCTCTATGGTTTGTTTGCTGTTGATGTAGCCCTAAGCAGAGACTGGCGAGAATCACTTTCATGGAAAGGGCCTGCCAAGCTTCCAAAAAACTATGAGTTGCCTGAAATCTCAGCACACACTTTTTCACCCAATCTTGATGAAACTTTCAGGTAATGATCAGTACACCAATCCCACTTGGCTCGCCAAATTTCGTTCTTCTAGGTGAAACCGTTCGTTGGCAGTAACCGGTTTCATTTTGAGGTTTCACTCTGTTTTCTCCTATAGGGATACATGTATTTGGAACTCTAAATCAAACACGGTTTGTGCTAGCTCTTTGAAACTTGACACCATAAAGTAGTTTCAAGTTCTATCTCTATGGTTTGTTTGCTGTTGATGTAGCCCTAAGCAGAGACTGGCGAGAATCACTTTCATGGAAAGGGCCTGCCAAGCTTCCAAAAAACTACGAGTTGCCTGAAATCTCAGCACACACTTTTTCACCCAATCTTGATGAAACTTTCAGGTAATGATCTGTACACCAAACCACTTGGCTCGCCAAATTTCGTTCTTCTAGGTGAAACCGTTCGTTGGCAGTAACCGGTTTCATTTTGAGGTTTCACTCTATTTTCTCCTATAGGGATACATGTATTTGGAACTCTAAATCAAACACGGTTTGTGCTAGCTCTTTGAAACTTGACACCATAAAGCAGTTTCAAGTTCTATCTCTATGGTTTGTTTGCTGTTGATGTAGCCCTAAGCAGAGACTGGCGAGAATCACTTTCATGGAAAGGGCCTGCCAAGCTTCCAAAAAACTATGAGTTGCCTGAAATCTCAGCACACACTTTTTCACCCAATCTTGATGAAACTTTCAGGTAATGATCAGTACACCAATCCCACTTGGCTCGCCAAATTTCGTTCTTCTAGGTGAAACCGTTCGTTGGCAGTAACGGGTTTCATTTTGAGGTTTCACTCTTTTTTCTCCTATAGGGATACATGTATTTGGAACTCTAAATCAAACACGGTTTGTGCTAGCTCTTTGAAACTTGACACAATAAAGCAGTTTCAAGTTCTATCTCTATGGTTTGTTTGCTGTTGATGTAGCCCTAAGCAGAGACTGGCGAGAATCACTTTCATGGAAAGGGCCTGCCAAGCTTCCAAAAAACTACGAGTTGCCTGAAATCTCAGCACACACTTTTTCACCCAATCTTGATGAAACTTTCAGGTAATGATCAGTACACAAATCCCACTTGGCTCAATAAATTTCGTTCCTCTAGGTGAAACTGTTCGTTGGCAGTAACCGGTTTTATTTTGAGGTTTCACTCTTTTTTCTCCTATAGGGATACATGTATTTGGAACTCTAAATCAAACACGGTTTGTGCTAGCTCTTTGAAACTTGACACAATAAAGCAGTTTCAAGTTCTATCTCTATGGTTTGTTTGCTGTTGATGTAGCCCTAAGCAGAGACTGGCGAGAATCACTTTCATGGAAAGGGCCTGCCAAGCTTCCAAAAAACTACGAGTTGCCTGAAATCTCAGCACACACTTTTTCACCCAATCTTGATGAAACTTTCAGGTAATGATCAGTACACAAATCCCACTTGGCTCAATAAATTTCGTTCCTCTAGGTGAAACTGTTCGTTGGCAGTAACCGGTTTTATTTTGAGGTTTCACTCTGTTTTCTCCTATAGGGATACATGTATTTGGAACTCTAAATCAAACACGGTTTGTGCTAACTCTTTGAAACTTGACACCATAAAGCAGTTTCAAGTTCTATCTCTATGGTTTGTTTGCTGTTGATGTAGCCCTAAGCAGAGACTGGCGAGAATCACTTTCATGGAAAGGGCCTGCCAAGCTTCCAAAAAACTACGAGTTGCCTGAAATCTCAGCACAAACTTTTTCACCCAATCTTGATGAAACTTTCAGGTAATGATAAGTACACAAATCACACTTGGCTCGCCAAATTTTGTTCTTCTAGGTGAAACCGTTCGTTGGCAGTAACCGGTTTCATTTGGAGGTTTCACTCTGTTTTCTCCTATAGGGATACATGTATTTGGAACTCTAAATCAAACACGGTTTGTGCTAGCTCTTTGAAACTTGACACCATAAAGCAGTTTCAAGTTCTATCTCTATGGTTTGTTTGCTGTTGATGTAGCCCTAAGCAGAGACAGGCGAGAATCACTTTCATGGAAAGGGCCTGCCAAGCTTCCAAAAAACTACGAGTTGCCTGAAATCTCAGCACACACTTTTTCACCCAATCTTGATGAAACTTTCAGGTAATGATCACTACACCAATCCCACTTGGCTCGCCAAATTTCGTTCTTCTAGGTGAAACCGTTCGTTGGCAGTAACCGGTTTCATTTGGAGGTTTCACTCTGTTTTCTCCTATAGGGATACATGTATTTGGAACTCTAAATCAAACACGGTTTGTGCTAGCTCTTTGAAACTTGACACCATAAAGCAGTTTCAAGTTCTATCTCTATGGATTGTTTGCTGTTGATGTAGCCCTAAGCAGAGACTGGCGAGAATCACTTTCATGGAAAGGGCCTGCCAAGCTTCCAAAAAACTACGAGTTGCCTGAAATCTCAGCACACACTTTTTCACCCAATCTTGATGAAACTTTCAGGTAATGATCTGTACACCAATCCCACTTGGCTCGCCAAATTTCGTTCTTCTAGGTGAAACCGTTCATTGGCAGTAACCGGTTTCATTTTGAGGTTTCACTCTATTTTCTCCTATAGGGATACATGTATTTGGAACTCTAAATCAAACACGGTTTGTGCTAGCTCTTTGAAACTTGACACCATAAAGCAGTTTCAAGTTCTATCTCTATGGTTTGTTTGCTGTTGATGTAGCCCTAGGCAGAGACTGGCGAGAATCACTTTCATGGAAAGGGCCTGCCAAGCTTCCAAAAAACTATGAGTTGCCTGAAATCTCAGCACACACTTTTTCACCCAATCTTGATGAAACTTTCAGGTAATGATCAGTACACCAATCCCACTTGGCTCGCCAAATTTCGTTCTTCTAGGTGAAACCGTTCGTTGGCAGTAACCGGTTTCATTTTGAGGTTTCACTCTGTTTTATCCTATAGGGATACATGTATTTGGAACTCTAAATCAAACACGGTTTGTGCTAGCTCTTTGAAACTTGACACCATAAAGCAGTTTCAAGTTCTATCTCTATGGTTTGTTTGCTGTTGATGTAGCCCTAAGCAGAGACTGGCGAGAATCACTTTCATGGAAAGGGCCTGCCAAGCTTCCAAAAAACTACGAGTTGCCTGAAATCTCAGCACACACTTTTTCACCCAATCTTGATGAAACTTTCAGGTAATGATCAGTACACCAATCCCACTTGGCTCGCCAAATTTCGTTCTTCTAGGTGAAACCGTTCGTTGGCAGTAACCGGTTTCATTTTGAGGTTTCACTCTGTTTTCTCCTATAGGGATACATGTATTTGGAACTCTAAATCAAACACGGTTTGTGCTAGCTCTTTGAAATTTGACACCATAAAGCAGTTTCAAGTTCTATCTCTATGGATTGTTTGCTGTTGATGTAGCCCTAAGCAGAGACTGGCGAGAATCACTTTCATGGAAAGGGCCTGCCAAGCTTCCAAAAAACTACGAGTTGCCTGAAATCTCAGCACACACTTTTTCACCCAATCTCGATGAATCTTTCAGGTAATGATAAGTACACCAATCCCACTTGGCTCGCCAAATTTCAATCTTTTAGGTGAAACCGTTCGTTGGCAGTAACCGGTTTTATTTTGAGGTTTCACTCTGTTTTCTCCTATAGGGATACATGTATTTGGAACTCTAAATCAAACACGGTTTGTGCTAGCTCTTTGAAACTTGACACCATAAAGCAGTTTCAAGTTCTATCTCTATGGTTTGTTTGCTGTTGATGTAGCCCTAAGCAGAGACTGGCGAGAATCACTTTCATGGAAAGGGCCTGCCAAGCTTCCAAAAAACTACGAGTTGCCTGAAATCTCAGCACACACTTTTTCACCCAATCTTTATGAAACTTTCAGGTAATGATCAGTACACCAATCCCACTAGGCTCGCCAAATTTCGTTCTTCTAGTTGAAACCGTTCGTTGGCAGTAACCGGTTTCATTTTGAGGTTTCACTCTGTTTTGTCCTATAGGGATACATGTATTTGGAACTCTAAATCAAACACGGTTTGTGCTAGCTCTTTGAAACTTGACACCATAAAGCAGTTTCAACTTCTATCTCTATGGTTTGTTTGCTGTTGATGTAGCCCTAAGCAGACACTAGCGAGAATCACTTTCATGGAAAGGGCCTGCCAAGCTTCCAAAAAACTACGAGTTGCCTGAAATCTCAGCACACACTTTTTCACCCAATCTTGATGAAACTTTCAGGTAATGATCAGTACACCAATCCCACTTGGCTCGCCAAATTTCGTTCTTCTAGGTGAAACCGTTGGTTGGCAGTAACCGGTTTCATTTGGAGGTTTCACTCTGTTTTCTCCTATAGGGATACATGTATTTGGAACTCTAAATCAAACACGGTTTGTGCTAGCTCTTTGAAACTTGACACCATAAAGCAGTTTCAAGTTCTATCTCTATGGTTTGTTTGCTGTGATGTAGCCCTAAGCAGAGACTGGCGAGAATCACTTTCATGAAGAGGGCCTGCCAAGCTTCCAAAAAACTACGAGTTGCCTGAAATCTCAGCACACACTTTTTCACCCGATCTTGATGAAACTTTCAGGTAATGATCAGTACACCAATCCCACTTGGCTCGCCAAATTTCGTTCTTCTAGGTGAAACCGTTCGTTGGCAGTAACCGGTTTCATTTTGAGGTTTCACTCTGTTTTCTCCTATAGGGATACATGTATTTGGAACTCTAAATCAAACACGGTTTGTGCTAGCTCTTTGAAACTTGACACCATAAAGCAGTTTCAAGTTCTATCTCTATGGTTTGTTTGCTGTTGATGTAGCCCTAAGCAGAGACTGGCGAGAATCACTTTCATGGAAAGAGCCTGCCAAGCTTCCAAAAAACTACGAGTTGCCTGAAATCTCAGCACACACTTTTTCACCCAATCTTGATGAAACTTTCAGGTAATGATCAGTACACCAATCCCACTTGGCTCGCCAAATTACATTCTTCTAGGTGAAACCGTTCCTTGGCAGTAACCGGTTTCATTTTGAGGTTTCACTCTGTTTTCTCCTATAAGGATACATGTATTTGGAACTCTAAATCAAACACGGTTTGTGCTAGCTCTTTGAAACTTGACACCATAAAGCAGTTTCAAGTTCTATCTCTATGGTTTGTTTGCTGTTGATGTAGCCCTAAGCAGATACTGGCGGGAATCACTTTCATGGAAAGGGCCTGCCAAGCTTCCAAAAACTACGAGTTGCCTGAAATCTCAGCACACACTTTTTCACCCAATCTTGATGAAACTTTCAGGTAATGATCAGTACACCAATCCCACTTGGCTCGCCAAATTTCGTTCTTCTAGGTGAAACCGTTCGTTGGCAATAACCGGTTTCATTTTGAGGTTTCACTCTGTTTTCTCCTATAGGGATACATGTATTTGGAACTCTAAATCAAACACGGTTTGTGCTAGCTCTTTGAAACTTGACACCATAAAGCAGTTTCAAGTTCTATCTCTATGCTTTGTTTGCTGTTGATGTAGCCCTAAGCAGAGACTGGCGAGAATCACTTTCATGGAAAGGGCCTGCCAAGCTTCCAAAAAACTACGAGTTGCCTGAAATCTCAGCACACACTTTTTCACCCAATCTTGATGAAACTTTCAGGTAATGATCAGTACACCAATCCCACTTGGCTAGCCAAATTTCGTTCTTCTAGGTGAAACCGTTCATTGGCAGTAACCGGTTTCATTTTGAGGTTTCACTCTATTTTCTCCTATAGGAATACATGTATTTGGAACTCTAAATCAAACACGGTTTGTGCTAGCTCTTTGAAACTTGACACCATAAAGCAGTTTCAAGTTCTATCTCTGTGGTTTGTTTGCTGTTGATGTAGCCCTAAGCAGAGACTGGCGAGAATGACTTTCATGGAAAGGGCCTGCCAAGCTTCCAAAAAACTACGAGTTGCCTGAAATCTCAGCACACACTTTTTCACCCAATCTTGATGAAACTTTCAGGTAATGATCAGTACACCAATCCCACTTGGCTCGCCAAATTTCGTTCTTCTAGGTGAAACCGTTCGTTGGCAGTAACCGGTTTCATTTTGAGGTTTCACTCTGTTTTCTCCTATAAGGATACATGTATTTGGAACTCTAAATCAAACACGGTTTGTGCTAGCTCTTTGAAACTTGACACCATAAAGCAGTTTCAAGTTCTATCTCTGTGGTTTGTTTGCTGTTGATGTAGCCCTAAGCAGAGACTGGCGAGAATTACTTTCATGGAAAGGGCCTGCCAAGCTTCCAAAAAACTACGAGTTGCCTGAAATCTCAGCACACACTTTTTCACCCAATCTTGATGAAACTTTCAGGTAATGATCAGTACACCAATCCCACTTGGCTCGCCAAATTTCGTTCTTCTAGGTGAAACCGTTCGTTGGCAGTAACCGGTTTCATTTTGAGGTTTCACTCTTTTTTCTCCTATAGGGATACATGTATTTGGAACTCTAAATCAAACACGGTTTGTGCTAGCTCTTTGAAACTTGACACCATAAATCAGTTTCAAGTTCTATCTCTATGGTTTGTTTGCTGTGATGTAGCCCTAAGCAGAGACTGGCGAGAATCACTTTCATGGAGAGGGCCTGCCAAGCTTCCAAAAAACTACGAGTTGCCTGAAATCTCAGCACACACTTTTTCACCCGATCTTGATGAAACTTTCAGGTAATGATCAGTACACCAATCCCACTTGGCTCGCCAAATTTCGTTCTTCTAGGTGAAACCGTTCGTTGGCAGTAACCGGTTTCATTTTGAGGTTTCACTCTGTTTTCTCCTATAGGGATACATGTATTTGGAACTCTAAATCAAACACGGTTTGTGCTAGCTCTTTGAAACTTGACACCATAAAGCAGTTTCAAGTTCTATCTCTATGGTTTGTTTGCTGTTGATGTAGCCCTAAGCAGAGACTGGCGAGAATCACTTTCATGGAAAGGGCCTGCCAAGCTTCCAAAAAACTACGAGTTGCCTGAAATCTCAGCACACACTTTTTCACCCAATCTCGATGAATCTTTCAGGTAATGATAAGTACACCAATCCCACTTGGCTCGCCAAATTTCAATCTTTTAGGTGAAACCGTTCGTTGGCAGTAACCGGTTTTATTTTGAGGTTTCACTCTGTTTTCTCCTATAGGGATACATGTATTTGGAACTCTAAATCAAACACGGTTTGTGCTAGCTCTTTGAAACTTGACACCATAAAGCAGTTTCAAGTTCTATCTCTATGGTTTGTTTGCTGTTGATGTAGCCCTAAGCAGAGACTGGCGAGAATCACTTTCATGGAAAGGGCCTGCCAAGCTTCCAAAAAACTACGAGTTGCCTGAAATCTCAGCACACACTTTTTCACCCAATCTTTATGAAACTTTCAGGTAATGATCAGTACACCAATCCCACTAGGCTCGCCAAATTTCGTTCTTCTAGGTGAAACCGTTCGTTGGCAGTAACCGGTTTCATTTTGAGGTTTCACTCTGTTTTGTCCTATAGGGATACATGTATTTGGAACTCTAAATCAAACACGGTTTGTGCTAGCTCTTTGAAACTTGACACCATAAAGCAGTTTCAACTTCTATCTCTATGGTTTGTTTGCTGTTGATGTAGCCCTAAGCAGACACTAGCGAGAATCACTTTCATGGAAAGGGCCTGCCAAGCTTCCAAAAAACTACGAGTTGCCTGAAATCTCAGCACACACTTTTTCACCCAATCTTGATGAAACTTTCAGGTAATGATCAGTACACCAATCCCACTTGGCTCGCCAAATTTCGTTCTTCTAGGTGAAACCGTTCGTTGGCAGTAACCGGTTTCATTTGGAGGTTTCACTCTGTTTTCTCCTATAGGGATACATGTATTTGGAACTCTAAATCAAACACGGTTTGTGCTAGCTCTTTGAAACTTGACACCATAAAGCAGTTTCAAGTTCTATCTCTATGGTTTGTTTGCTGTGATGTAGCCCTAAGCAGAGACTGGCGAGAATCACTTTCATGAAGAGGGCCTGCCAAGCTTCCAAAAAACTACGAGTTGCCTGAAATCTCAGCACACACTTTTTCACCCGATCTTGATGAAACTTTCAGGTAATGATCAGTACACCAATCCCACTTGGCTCGCCAAATTTCGTTCTTCTAGGTGAAACCGTTCGTTGGCAGTAACCGGTTTCATTTTGAGGTTTCACTCTGTTTTCTCCTATAGGGATACATGTATTTGGAACTCTAAATCAAACACGGTTTGTGCTAGCTCTTTGAAACTTGACACCATAAAGCAGTTTCAAGTTCTATCTCTATGGTTTGTTTGCTGTTGATGTAGCCCTAAGCAGAGACTGGCGAGAATCACTTTCATGGAAAGAGCCTGCCAAGCTTCCAAAAAACTACGAGTTGCCTGAAATCTCAGCACACACTTTTTCACCCAATCTTGATGAAACTTTCAGGTAATGATCAGTACACGAATCCCACTTGGCTCGCCAAATTTCGTTCTTCTAGGTGAAACCGTTCGTTGGCAGTAACCGGTTTCAATTTGAGGTTTCACTCTGTTTTCTCCTATAGGGATACTTGTATTTGGAACTCTAAAGCAAACACGGTTTGTGCTAGCTCTTTGAAACTTGACACCATAAAGCAGTTTCAAGTTCTATCTCTATGGTTTGTTTGCTGTTGATGTAGCCCTAAGCAGAGACTGGCGAGAATCACTTTCATGGAAAGGGCCTGCCAAGCTTCCAAAAAACTACGAGTTGCCTGAAATCTCAGCACACAGTTTTTCACCCAATCTTGATGAAACTTTCAGGTAATGATCAGTACACCAATCCCACTAGGCTCGCCAAATTTCGTTCTTCTAGGTGATACCATTCGTTGGCAGTAACCGGTTTCATTTTGAGGTTTCACTCTGTTTTGTCCTATAGAGATACATGTATTTGGAACTCTAAATCAAACACGGTTTGTGCTAGCTCTTTGAAACTTGACACCATAAAGCAGTTTCAAGTTCTATCTCTATGGTTTGTTTGCTGTTGATGTAGCCCTAAGCAGAGACTAGCGAGAATCACTTTCATGGAAAGGGCCTGCCAAGCTTCCAAAAAACTACGAGTTGCCTGAAATCTCAGCACACACTTTTTCACCGAATCTTGATGAAACTTTCAGGTAATGATCAGTACACCAATCCCACTTGGCTCGCCAAATTTTGTTCTTCTAGGTGAAACCGTTCGTTGGCAGTAACCGGTTTCATTTTGAGGTTTCACTCTGTTTTCTCCTATAGGGATACATGTATTTGGAACTCTAAATCAAACACGGTTTGTGCTAGCTCTTTGAAACTTGACACCATAAAGCAGTTTCAAGTTCTATCTCTATGGTTTGTTTGCTGTTGATGTAGCCCTAAGCAGAGACTGGCGAGAATCACTTTCATGGAAAGGGCCCTGCCAAGCTTCCAAAAAACTACGAGTTGCCTGAAATCTAAGCACACACTTTTTCACCCAACCTTGATGAAACTTTCAGGTAATGATCAGTACACCAATCCCACTTGGCTCGCCAAATTTCGTTCTTCTAGGTGAAACCGTTCGTTTGCAGTAACCGGTTTCATTTTGAGGTTTCACTCTGTTTTCTCCTATACGGATACATGTATTTGGAACTCTAAATCAAACACGGTTTGTGCTAGCTCTTTGAAACTTGACACCATAAAGCAGTTTCAAGTTCTGTCTCCATGGTTTGTTTGCTGTTGATGTAGCCCTAAGCAGAGACTGGCGAGAATCACTTTCATGGAAAGAGCCTGCCAAGCTTCCAAAAAACTACGAGTTGCCTGAAATCTCAGCACACACTTTTTCACCCAATCTTGATGAAACTTTCAGGTAATGATCAGTACACCAATCCCACTTGGCTCGCCAAATTTCGTTCTTCTAGGTGAAACCGTTCGTTGGCAGTAACCGGTTTCAATTTGAGGTTTCACTCTGTTTTCTCCTATAGGGATACTTGTATTTGGAACTCTAAAGCAAACACGGTTTGTGCTAGCTCTTTGAAACTTGACACCATAAAGCAGTTTCAAGTTCTATCTCTATGGTTTGTTTGCTGTTGATGTAGCCCTAAGCAGAGACTGGCGAGAATCACTTTCATGGAAAGGGCCTGCCAAGCTTCCAAAAAACTACGAGTTGCCTGAAATCTCAGCACACACTTTTTCACCCAACCTTGATGAAACTTTCAGGTAATGATCAGTACACCAATCCCACTTGGCTCGCCAAATTTCGTTCTTCTAGGTGAAACCGTTCGTTGGCAGTAACCGGTTTCATTTTGAGGTTTCACTCTGTTTTCTCCTATACGGATACATGTATTTGGAACTCTAAATCAAACACGGTTTGTGCTAGCTCTTTGAAACTTGACACCATAAAGCAGTTTCAAGTTCTGTCTCCATGGTTTGTTTGCTGTTGATGTAGCCCTAAGCAGAGACTGGCGAGAATCACTTTCATGGAAAGGGCCTGCCAAGCTTCCAAAAAACTACGAGTTGCCTGAAATTTTAGCACACACTTTTTCACCCAATCTTGATGAAACTTTCAGGTAATGATCAGTACAACAATCCCACTTGGCTTGCGAAATTTCGTTCTTCTAAGTGAAACCGTTCGTTGGCAGTAACCGGTTTCATTTTGAGGTTTCACTCTGTTTTCTCCTATAGGGATACATGTATTTGGAACTCTAAATCAAACACGGTTTGTGCTAGCTCTTTGAAACTTGACACCATAAAGCAGTTTCAAGTTCTATCTCTATGGTTTGTTTGCTGTTGATGTAGCCCTAAGCAGAGACTGGCGAGAATCACTTTCATGGAAAGAGCCTGCCAAGCTTCCAAAAAACTACGAGTTGCCTGAAATCTCAGCACACACTTTTTCACCCAATCTTGATGAAACTTTCAGGTAATGATCAGTACACGAATCCCACTTGGCTCGCCAAATTTCGTTCTTCTAGGTGAAACCGTTCGTTGGCAGTAACCGGTTTCAATTTGAGGTTTCACTCTGTTTTCTCCTATAGGGATACATGTATTTGGAACTCTAAAGCAAACACGGTTTGTGCTAGCTCTTTGAAACTTGACACCATAAAGCAGTTTCAAGTTCTATCTCTATGGTTTGTTTGCTGTTGATGTAGCCCTAAGCAGAGACTGGCGAGAATCACTTTCATGGAAAGGGCCTGCCAAGCTTCCAAAAAACTACGAGTTGCCTGAAATCTCAGCACACAGTTTTTCACCCAATCTTGATGAAACTTTCAGGTAATGATCAGTACACCAATCCCACTAGGCTCGCCAAATTTCGTTCTTCTAGGTGATACATTCGTTGGCAGTAACCGGTTTCATTTTGAGGTTTCACTCTGTTTTGTCCTATAGAGATACATGTATTTGGAACTCTAAATCAAACACGGTTTGTGCTAGCTCTTTGAAACTTGACACCATAAAGCAGTTTCAAGTTCTATCTCTATGGTTTGTTTGCTGTTGATGTAGCCCTAAGCAGAGACTAGCGAGAATCACTTTCATGGAAAGGGCCTGCCAAGCTTCCAAAAAACTACGAGTTGCCTGAAATCTCAGCACACACTTTTTCACCGAATCTTGATGAAACTTTCAGGTAATGATCAGTACACCAATCCCACTTGGCTCGCCAAATTTTGTTCTTCTAGGTGAAACCGTTCGTTGGCAGTAACCGGTTTCATTTTGAGGTTTCACTCTGTTTTCTCCTATAGGGATACATGTATTTGGAACTCTAAATCAAACACGGTTTGTGCTAGCTCTTTGAAACTTGACACCATAAAGCAGTTTCAAGTTCTATCTCTATGGTTTGTTTGCTGTTGATGTAGCCCTAAGCAGAGACTGGCGAGAATCACTTTCATGGAAAGGGCCTGCCAAGCTTCCAAAAAACTACGAGTTGCCTGAAATCTCAGCACACACTTTTTCACCCAACCTTGATGAAACTTTCAGGTAATGATCAGTACACCAATCCCACGTGGCTCGCCAAATTTCGTTCTTCTAGGTGAAACCGTTCGTTTGCAGTAACCGGTTTCATTTTGAGGTTTCACTCTGTTTTCTCCTATACGGATACATGTATTTGGAACTCTAAATCAAACACGGTTTGTGCTAGCTCTTTGAAACTTGACACCATAAAGCAGTTTCAAGTTCTGTCTCCATGGTTTGTTTGCTGTTGATGTAGCCCTAAGCAGAGACTGGCGAGAATCACTTTCATGGAAAGAGCCTGCCAAGCTTCCAAAAAACTACGAGTTGCCTGAAATCTCAGCACACACTTTTTCACCCAATCTTGATGAAACTTTCAGGTAATGATCAGTACACCAATCCCACTTGGCTCGCCAAATTTCGTTCTTCTAGGTGAAACCGTTCGTTGGCAGTAACCGGTTTCAATTTGAGGTTTCACTCTGTTTTCTCCTATAGGGATACTTGTATTTGGAACTCTAAAGCAAACACGGTTTGTGCTAGCTCTTTGAAACTTGACACCATAAAGCAGTTTCAAGTTCTATCTCTATGGTTTGTTTGCTGTTGATGTAGCCCTAAGCAGAGACTGGCGAGAATCACTTTCATGGAAAGGGCCTGCCAAGCTTCCAAAAAACTACGAGTTGCCTGAAATCTCAGCACACAGTTTTTCACCCAATCTTGATGAAACTTTCAGGTAATGATCAGTACACCAATCCCACTAGGCTCGCCAAATTTCGTTCTTCTAGGTGATACCATTCGTTGGCAGTAACCGGTTTCATTTTGAGGTTTCACTCTGTTTTGTCCTATAGAGATACATGTATTTGGAACTCTAAATCAAACACGGTTTGTGCTAGCTCTTTGAAACTTGACACCATAAAGCAGTTTCAAGTTCTATCTCTGTGGTTTGTTTGCTGTTGATGTAGCCCTAAGCAGAGACTGGCGAGAATGACTTTCATGGAAAGGGCCTGCCAAGCTTCCAAAAAACTACGAGTTGCCTGAAATCTCAGCACACACTTTTTCACCCAATCTTGATGAAACTTTCAGGTAATGATCAGTACACCAATCCCACTTGGCTCGCCAAATTTCGTTCTTCTAGGTGAAACCGTTCGTTGGCAGTAACCGGTTTCATTTTGAGGTTTCACTCTGTTTTCTCCTATAGGGATACATGTATTTGGAACTCTAAATCAAACAAGGTTTGTGCTAGCTCTTTGAAACTTGACACCATAAAGCAGTTTCAAGTTCTATCTCTGTGGTTTGTTTGCTGTTGATGTAGCCCTAAGCAGAGACTGGCGAGAATTACTTTCATGGAAAGGGCCTGCCAAGCTTCCAAAAAACTACGAGTTGCCTGAAATCTCAGCACACACTTTTTCACCCAATCTTGATGAAACTTTCAGGTAATGATCAGTACACCAATCCCACTTGGCTCGCCAAATTTCGTTCTTCTAGGTGAAACCGTTCGTTGGCAGTAACCGGTTTCATTTTGAGGTTTCACTCTGTTTTCTCCTATAGGGATACATGTATTTGGAACTCTAAATCAAACACGGTTTGTGCTAGCTCTTTGAAACTTGACACCATAAATCAGTTTCAAGTTCTATCTCTATGGTTTGTTTGCTGTGATGTAGCCCTAAGCAGAGACTGGCGAGAATCACTTTCATGGAGAGGGCCTGCCAAGCTTCCAAAAAACTACGAGTTGCCTGAAATCTCAGCACACACTTTTTCACCCGATCTTGATGAAACTTTCAGGTAATGATCAGTACACCAATCCCACTTGGCTCGCCAAATTTCGTTCTTCTAGGTGAAACCGTTCGTTGGCAGTAACCGGTTTCATTTTGAGGTTTCACTCTGTTTTCTCCTATAGGGATACATGTATTTGGAACTCTAAATCAAACACGGTTTGTGCTAGCTCTTTGAAACTTGACACCATAAAGCAGTTTCAAGTTCTATCTCTATGGTTTGTTTGCTGTTGATGTAGCCCTAAGCAGAGACTGGCGAGAATCACTTTCATGGAAAGGGCCTGCCAAGCTTCCAAAAAACTACGAGTTGCCTGAAATCTCAGCACACACTTTTTCACCCAATCTCGATGAAACTTTCAGGTAATGATCAGTACACCAATCCCACTTGGCTCGCCAAATTTCATTCTTTTAGGTGAAACCGTTCGTTGGCAGTAACCGGTTTTATTTTGAGGTTTCACTCTGTTTTCTCCTATAGGGATACATGTATTTGGAACTCTAAATCAAACACGGTTTGTGCTAGCTCTTTGAAACTTGACACCATAAAGCAGTTTCAAGTTCTATCTCTATGGTTTGTTTGCTGTTGATGTAGCCCTAAGCAGAGACTGGCGAGAATCACTTTCATGGAAAGGGCCTGCCAAGCTTCCAAAAAACTACGAGTTGCCTGAAATCTCAGCACACACTTTTTCACCCAATCTTTATGAAACTTTCAGGTAATGATCAGTACACCAATCCCACTAGGCTCGCCAAATTTCGTTCTTCTAGGTGAAACCGTTCGTTGGCAGTAACCGGTTTCATTTTGAGGTTTCACTCTGTTTTGTCCTATAGGGATACATGTATTTGGAACTCTAAATCAAACACGGTTTGTGCTAGCTCTTTGAAACTTGACACCATAAAGCAGTTTCAACTTCTATCTCTATGGTTTGTTTGCTGTTGATGTAGCCCTAAGCAGACACTAGCGAGAATCACTTTCATGGAAAGGGCCTGCCAAGCTTCCAAAAAACTACGAGTTGCCTGAAATCTCAGCACACACTTTTTCACCCAATCTTGATGAAACTTTCAGGTAATGATCAGTACACCAATCCCACTTGGCTCGCCAAATTTCGTTCTTCTAGGTGAAACCGTTCGTTGGCAGTAACCGGTTTCATTTGGAGGTTTCACTCTGTTTTCTCCTATAGGGATACATGTATTTGGAACTCTAAATCAAACACGGTTCGTGCTAGCTCTTTGAAACTTGACACCATAAAGCAGTTTCAAGTTCTATCTCTATGGTTTGTTTGCTGTGATGTAGCCCTAAGCAGAGACTGGCGAGAATCACTTTCATGAAGAGGGCCTGCCAAGCTTCCAAAAAACTACGAGTTGCCTGAAATCTCAGCACACACTTTTTCACCCGATCTTGATGAAACTTTCAGGTAATGATCAGTACACCAATCCCACTTGGCTCGCCAAATTTCGTTCTTCTAGGTGAAACCGTTCGTTGGCAGTAACCGGTTTCATTTTGAGGTTTCACTCTGTTTTCTCCTATAGGGATACATGTATTTGGAACTCTAAATCAAACACGGTTTGTGCTAGCTCTTTGAAACTTGACACCATAAAGCAGTTTCAAGTTCTATCTCTATGGTTTGTTTGCTGTGATGTAGCCCTAAGCAGAGACTGGCGAGAATCACTTTCATGAAGAGGGCCTGCCAAGCTTCCAAAAAACTACGAGTTGCCTGAAATCTCAGCACACACTTTTTCACCCGATCTTGATGGAACTTTCAGGTAATGATCAGTACACCAATCCCACTTGGCTCGCCAAATTTCGTTCTTCTAGGTGAAACCGTTCGTTGGCAGTAACCGGTTTCATTTTGAGGTTTCACTCTGTTTTCTCCTATAGGGATACATGTATTTGGAACTCTAAATCAAACACGGTTTGTGCTAGCTCTTTGAAACTTGACACCATAAAGCAGTTTCAAGTTCTATCTCTATGGTTTGTTTGCTGTTGATGTAGCCCTAAGCAGAGACTGGCGAGAATCACTTTCATGGAAAGAGCCTGCCAAGCTTCCAAAAAACTACGAGTTGCCTGAAATCTCAGCACACACTTTTTCACCCAATCTTGATGAAACTTTCAGGTAATGATCAGTACACCAATCCCACTTGGCTCGCCAAATTTCGTTCTTCTAGGTGAAACCGTTCGTTGGCAGTAACCGGTTTCATTTTGAGGTTTCACTCTGTTTTCTCCTATAGGGATACTTGTATTTGGAACTCTAAAGCAAACACGGTTTGTGCTAGCTCTTTGAAACTTGACACCATAAAGCAGTTTCAAGTTCTATCTCTATGGTTTGTTTGCTGTTGATGTAGCCCTAAGCAGAGACTGGCGAGAATCACTTTCATGGAAAGGGCCTGCCAAGCTTCCAAAAAACTACGAGTTGCCTGAAATCTCAGCACACAGTTTTTCACCCAATCTTGATGAAACTTTCAAGTAATGATCAGTACACCAATCCCACTAGGCTCGCCAAATTTCGTTCTTCTAGGTGATACCA
>NW_027523162.1:23968-57748 GCF_052094955.1 Ictidomys tridecemlineatus
TATGGTTTGTTTGCTGTTGATGTAGCCCTAAGCAGAGACTGGCGAGAATCACTTTCATGGAAAGGGCCTGCCAAGCTTCCAAAAAACTACGAGTTGCCTGAAATCTCAGCACACACTTTTTCACCCAATCTTGATGAAACTTTCAGGTAATGATCAGTACACCAATCCCACTTTGCTTGCCAAATTTCGTTCTTCTAGGTGAAACCGTTCGTTGGCAGTAACCGGTTTCCTTTTGAGGTTTCACTCTGTTTTCTCCTATAGGGATACATGTATTTGGAACTCTAAATCAAACACGGTTTTTGCTAGCTCTTTGAAACTTGACACCATTAAGCAGTTTCAAGTTCTATCTCTATGGTTTGTTTGCTGTTGATGTAGCCCTAAGCAGAGACTGGCGAGAATCACTTTCATGGAAAGGGCCTGCCAAGCTTCCAAAAAACTACGAGTTGCCTGAAATCTCAGCACACACTTTTTCACCCAATCTTGATGAAACTTTCAGGTAATCATCAGTACACCAATCCCACTTGGCTCGCCAAATTTCGTTCTTCTAGGTGAAACCGTTCGTTGGCAGTAACCGGTTTCATTTTGAGGTTTCACTCTGTTTTCTCCTATAGGGATACATGTATTTGGAACTCTAAATCAAACACGGTTTGTGCTAGCTCTTTGAAACTTGACACCATAAAGCAGTTTCAAGTTCTGTCTCTATGGTTTGTTTGCTGTTGATGTAGCCCTAAGCAGAGACTGACGAGAATCACTTTCATGGAAAGGGCCTGCCAAGCTTCCAAAAAACCACGAGTTGCCTGAAATCTCAGCACACACTTTTTCACCCAATCTTGATAAAACTTTCAGGTAATGATCAGTACACCAATCGCACTTGGCTCGCATAATTTCGTTCTTCTAGGTGAAACCGTTCGTTGGCAGTAACCGGTTTCATTTTGAGGTTTCCCTCTGTTTTCTCCTATAGGGATACATGTATTTAGAACTCTAAATCAAACATGGTTTGTGCTAGCTCTTTGAAACTTGACACCATAAAGCAGTTTCAAGTTCTATCTCTATGGTTTGTTTGCTGTTGATGTAGCCCTAAGCAGAGACTGGCGAGAATCACTTTCATGAAAAGGGCCTGCCAAGCTTCAAAAAAACTACGAGTTGCCTGAAATCTCAGCACACACTTTTTCACCCAATCTTGATGAAACTTTCAGGTAATGTTCAGTACACCAATCCCACTTGGCTCGCCAAATTTCGTTCTTCTAGGTGAAACCGTTCGTTGGCAGTAACCGGTTTCATTTTGAGGTTTCACTCTGTTTTCTCGTATAGGGATACATGTATTTGGAACTCTAAATCAAACACGGTTTGTGCTAGCTCTTTGAAACTTGACACAATAAAGCAGTTTCAAGTTCTATCTCTATGGTTTGTTTGCTGTTGATGTAGCCCTAAGCAGAGACTGGCGAGAATCACTTTCATGGAAAGGGCCTGCCAAGCTTCCAAAAAACTACGAGTTGCCTGAAATCTCAGCACACACTTTTTCACCCAATCTCGATGAAACTTTCAGGTAATGATCAGTACACCAATCGCACTTGGCTCGCCAAATTTCGTTCTTCTAGGTGAAACCGTTCGTTGGCAGTAACCGGTTTCATTTTGAGGTTTCACTCTGTTTTCTCCTATAGGGATACATGTATTTGGAACTCTAAATCAAACACGGTTTGTGCTAGCTCTTTGAAACTTAACACCATAAAGCAGTTTCAAGTTCTATCTCTATGGTTTGTTTGCTGTTGATGTAGCCCTAAGCAGAGACTGGCGAGAATCACTTTCATGGAGAGGGCCTGCCAAGCTTCCAAAAAACTACGAGTTGCCTGAAATCTCAGCACACACTTTTTCACCAGATCTTGATGAAACTTTCAGGTAATGATCAGTACACCAATCCCACTTGGCTCGCCAAATTTTGTTCTTCTAGGTGAAACCGTTCGTTGGCAGTAACCGGTTTCATTTTGAGGTTTCACTCTGTTTTCTCCTATAGGGATACATGTATTTGGAACTCTAAATCAAACACGGTTTGTGCTAGCTCTTTGAAACTTAACACCATAAAGCAGTTTCAAGTTCTATCTCTATGGTTTGTTTGCTGTTGATGTAGCCCTAAGCAGAGACTGGCGAGAATCACTTTCATGGAGAGGGCCTGCCAAGCTTCCAAAAAACTACGAGTTGCCTGAAATCTCAGCACACACTTTTTCACCAGATCTTGATGAAACTTTCAGGTAATGATCAGTACACCAATCCCACTTGGCTCGCCAAATTTTGTTCTTCTAGGTGAAACCGTTCGTTGGCAGTAACCGGTTTCATTTTGAGGTTTCACTCTGTTTTCTCCTATAGGGATACATGTATTTGGAACTCTAAATCAAACACGGTTTGTGCTAGCTCTTTGAAACTTGACACCATAAAGCAGTTTCAAGTTCTATCTCTATGGTTTGTTTGCTGTGATGTAGCCCTAAGCAGAGACTGGCGAGAATCACTTTCATGGAGAGGGCCTGCCAAGCTTCCAAAAAACTACGAGTTGCCTGAAATCTCAGCACACACTTTTTCACCCGATCTTGATGAAACTTTCAGGTAATGATCAGTACACCAATCCCACTTGGCTCGCCAAATTTCGTTCTTCTAGGTGAAACCGTTCGTTGGCAGTAACCGGTTTCATTTTGAGGTTTCACTCTGTTTTCTCCTATAGGGATACATGTATTTGGAACTCTAAATCAAACACGGTTTGTGCTAGCTCTTTGAAACTTGACACCATAAAGCAGTTTCACGTTCTATCTCTATGGTTTGTTGGCTGTTGATGTAGCCCTAAGCAGAGACTGGCGAGAATCACTTTCATGGAAAGGGCCTGCCAAGCTTCCAAAAAACTACGAGTTGCCTGAAATCTCAGCACACACTTTTTCACCCAATCTTGATGAAACTTTCAGGTAATGATCAGTACACCAATCGCACTTGGCTCGCCAAATTTCGTTCTTCTAGGTGAAACCGTTCGTTGGCAGTAACCGGTTTCATTTTGAGGTTTCCCTCTGTTTTCTCCTATAGGGATACATGTATTTAGAACTCTAAATCAAACATGGTTTGTGCTAGCTCTTTGAAACTTGACACCATAAAGCAGTTTCAAGTTCAATCTCTATGGTTTGTTTGCTGTTGATGTAGCCCTAAGCAGAGACTGGCGAGAATCACTTTCATGAAAAGGGCCTGCCAAGCTTCAAAAAAACTACGAGTTGCCTGAAATCTCAGCACACACTTTTTCACCCAACCTTGATGAAACTTTCAGGTAATGATCAGTACACCAATCCCACTTGGCTCGCCAAATTTCGTTCTTCTAGGTTAAACCGTTCGTTGGCAGTAACCGGTTTCATTTGGAGGTTTCACTCTGTTTTCTCCTATAGGGATACATGTATTTGGAACTCTAAATCAAACACGGTTTGTGCTAGCTCTTTGAAACTTGACACCATAAAGCAGTTTCAAGTTCTGTCTCTATGGTTTCTTTGCTGTTGATGTAGCCCTAAGCAGAGACTGGCGAGAATCACTTTCATGGAAAGGGCCTGCCAAGCTTCCAAAAAACCACGAGTTGCCTTAAATCTCAGCACACACTTTTTCACCCAATCTTGATGAACCTTTCAGGTAATGATCAGTACACCAATCCCACTTGGCTTGCCAAATTTCGTTCTTCTAGGTGAAACCGTTCGTTGGCAGTAACCGGTTTCATTTTGAGGTTTCACTCTGTTTTCTCCTATAGGGATACATGTATTTGGAACTCTAAATCAAACACGGTTTGTGCTAGCTCTTTGAAACTTGACTCCATAAAGCAGTTTGAAGTTCTATCTCTATGGTTTGTTTGCTGTTGATGTAGCCCTAAGCAGAGACTGGCGAGAATCACTTTTATGGAAAGGGCCTGCCAAGCTTCCAAAAAACTACGAGTTGCCTGAAATCTCAGCACACACTTTTTCACCCAATCTTGATGAAACTTTCAGGTAATGATCAGTACACCAATCCCACTAGGCTCGCCAAATTTTGTTCTTTTTGGTGAAACCGTTCGTTGGCAGTAACCGGTTTCATTTTGAGGTTTCACTCTGTTTTCTCCTATAGGGATACATGTATTTGGAACTCTAAATCAAACACGGTTTGTGCTAGCTCTTTGAAACTTGACACCATAAAGCAGTTTCAAGGTCTATCTCTATGGTTTGTTTGCTGTTGATGTACCCCTAAGCAGAGACTGGCGAGAATCACTTTCATGGAAAGGGCCTGCCAAGCTTCCAAAAAACTACGAGTTGCCTGAAATCTCAGCACACACTTTTTCACCCAATCTTGATGAAACTTTCAGGTAATGATCAGTACACCAATCCCACTTGGCTCGCCAAATTTCGTTCTTCTAGGTGAAACCGTTCATTGGCAGTAACCGGTTTTCATTTTGAGGTTTTACTCTGTTTTCTCCTATAGGGATACATGTATTTGGAACTCTAAATCAAACATGGTTTGTGCTAGCTGTTTGAAACTTAACACCATAAAGCAGTTTCAAGTTCTATCTCTATGGTTTGTTTGCTGTTGATGTAGCCCTAAGCAGAGACTGGCGAGAATCACTTTCATGGAAAGGGCCTGCCAAGCTTCCAAAAAACTACGAGTTGCCTGAAATCTCAGCACACACTTTTTCACCCAATCTTGATGAAACTTTCAGGTAATGATCAGTACACCAATCCCACTTGGCTCGCCAAATCTCGTTCTTCTAGGTGAAACCGTTCGTTGGCAGTAACCGGTTTTATTTTGAGGTTTCACTCTGTTTTCTCCTATAGGGATACATGTATTTGGAACTCTAAATCAAACACGGTTTGTGCTAGCTCTTTGAAACTTGACACCATAAAGCAGTTTCAAGTTCTATCTCTATGGTTTGTTTGCTCTTGATGTAGCCCTAAGCAGAGACTGGCGAGAATCACTTTCATGGAAAGGGCCTGCCAAGCTTCCAAAAAACTACGAGTTGCCTGAAATCTCAGCACACCCTTTTTCACCCAATCTTGATGAAACTTTCAGGTAATGATCAGTACACCAATCCCACTTGGCTCGCCAAATTTCGTTCTTCTAGGTGAAACCGTTCGTTGGCAGTAACCGGTTTCATTTGGAGGTTTCACTCTGTTTTCTCCTATAGGGATACATGTATTTGGAACTCTAAATCAAACACGGTTTGTGCTAGCTCTTTGAAACTTGACACCATAAAGCAGTTTCAAGTTCTGTCTCTATGGTTTGTTTGCTGTTGATGTAGCCCTGAGCAGAGACTGGCGAGAATCACTTTCATGGAAAGGGCCTGACAAGCTTACAAAAAACTACAAGATCCCTGAAATCTCAGCACACACTTTTTCACCCAACCTTGATGAAACTTTCAGGTAATGATCAGTACACCAATCCCACTTGGCTCGCCAAATTTCGTTCTTCTAGGTGAAACTGTTCGTTGGCAGTAACCGGTTTCATTTTGAGGTTTCACTCTGTTTTCTCCTATAGGGATACATGTATATGGAACTCTAAATCAAACACGGTTTGTGCTAGCTCTTTGAAACTTGACACCATAAAGCAGTTTCAAGTTCTGTCTCTATGGTTTGTTTGCTGTTGATGTAGCCCTAAGCAGAGACTGGCGAGAATCACTTTCATGGAAAGGGCCTGCCAAGCTTCCAAAAAACCACGAAATGCCTGAAATCTCAGCACACACTTTTTCACCCAATCTTGATGAAACTTTCAGGTAATGATCAGTACACCAATCCCACTTGGCTCGCGAAATTTCGTTCTTCTAGGTGAAACCGTTCGTTGGCAGTAACCGGTTTCATTTTGAGGTTTCACTCTGTTTTCTCCTATAGGGATACATGTATTTGGAACTCTAAATCAAACATGGTTTGTGCTAGCTCTTTGAAACTTGACACCATAAAGCAGTTTCAAGTTCTATCTCTATGGTTTGTTTGCTGTTGATGTAGCCCTAAGCAGAGACTGGCGAGAATCACTTTCATGGAAAGGGCCTGCCAAGCTTCCAAAAAACTACGAGTTGCCTGAAATCTCAGCACACACTTTTTCACCCAATCTTGATGAAACTTTCAGGTAATGATCAGTACACCAATCCCACTTGGCTCGCCAAATCTCGTTCTTCTAGGTGAAACCGTTCGTTGGCAGTAACCGGTTTTATTTTGAGGTTTCACTCTGTTTTCTCCTATAGGGACACATGTATTTGGAACTCTAAATCAAACACGGTTTGTGCTAGCTCTTTGAAACTTGACACCATAAAGCAGTTTCAAGTTCTATCTCTATGGTTTGTTTGCTCTTGATGTAGCCCTAAGCAGAGACTGGCGAGAATCACTTTCATGGAAAGGGCCTGCCAAGCTTCCAAAAAACTACGAGTTCCCTGAAATCTCAGCACACCCTTTTTCACCCAATCTTGATGAAACTTTCAGGTAATGATCAGTACACCAATCCCACTTGGCTCGCCAAATTTCGTTCTTCTAGGTGAAACCGTTCGTTGGCAGTAACCGGTTTCATTTTGAGGTTTCACTCTGTTTTCTCCTATAGGGATACATGTATTTGGAACTCTAAATCAAACACGGTTTGTGCTAGCTCTTTGAAACTTGACACCATAAAGCAGTTTCAAGTTCTGTCTCTATGGTTTGTTTGCTGTTGATGTAGCCCTGAGCAGAGACTGGCGAGAATCACTTTCATGGAAAGGGCCTGACAAGCTTACAAAAAACTACAAGATCCCTGAAATCTCAGCACACACTTTTTCACCCAACCTTGATGAAACTTTCAGGTAATGATCAGTACAGCAATCCCACTTGGCTCGCCAAATTTCGTTCTTCTAGGTGAAACTGTTCGTTGGCAGTAACCGGTTTCATTTTGAGGTTTCACTCTGTTTTCTCCTATAGGGATACATGTATATGGAACTCTAAATCAAACACGGTTTGTGCTAGCTCTTTGAAACTTGACACCATAAAGCAGTTTCAAGTTCTGTCTCTATGGTTTGTTTGCTGTTGATGTAGCCCTAAGCAGAGACTGGCGAGAATCACTTTCATGGAAAGGGCCTGCCAAGCTTCCAAAAAACTACGAGTTGCCTGAAATCTCAGCACACACTTTTTCACCCAATCTTGATGAAACTTTCAGGTAATGATCAGTACACGAATCCCACTTGGCTCGCCAAATTTCGTTCTTTCTAGGTGAAACCGTTCGTTGGCAGTAACCGGTTTCATTTTGAGGTTTCACTCTGTTTTCTCCTATAGGGATACATGTATTTGGAACTCTAAATCAAACACGGTTTGTGCTAGCTCTTTGAAACTTGACACCATAAAGCAGTTTCAAGTTCTATCTCTATGGTTTGTTTGCTGTTGATGTAGCCCTAAGCAGAGACTGGCGAGAATCACTTTCATGGAAAGGGCCTGCGAAGCTTCCAAAAAACTACGAGTTGCCTGAAATCTCAGCACACACTTTTTCACCCAATCTTGATGAAACTTTCAGGTAATGATCAGTACACCAATCCCACTTGGCTCGCCAAATTTCGTTCTTCTAGGTGAAACCGTTCGTAGGCAGTAACCGGTTACATTTTGAGGTTTCACTCTGTTTTCTCCTATAGGGATACATGTATTTGGAACTCTAAATCAAACACGGTTTGTGCTAGCTCTTTGAAACTTGACACCATAAAGCAGTTTCAAGTTCTATCTCTATGGTTTGTTTGCTGTTGATGTAGCCCTCAGCAGAGACTGGCGAGAATCACTTTCATGGAAAGGGCCTGCCGAGCTTCCAAGAAACGCCTGCCAAGCTTCCAAAAAACTACGAGTTTCCTGAAATCTCAGCACACACTTTTTCACCCAATCTTGATGAAACTTTCAGGTAATGATCAGTACATCAATCCCACTTGGCTCGCCAAATTTCGTTCTTCTAGGTGAAACCGTTCGTTGGCAGTAACCGGTTTCATTTTGAGGTTTCACTCTGTTTTCTCCTATAGGGATACATGTATTTGGAACTCTAAATCAAACACGGTTTGTGCTAGCTCTTTGAAACTTGACACCATAAAGCAGTTTCAAGTTCTATCTCTATGGTTTGTTTGCTGTTGATGTAGCCCTAAGCAGAGACTGGCGAGAATCACCTTCATGGAAAGGGCCTGCCAAGCTTCCAAAAAACTACGAGTTGCCTGAAATCTCAGCACACACTTTTTCACCCAACCTTGATGAAACTTCAGGTAATGATCAGTACACCAATCCCACTTGGCTCGCCAAATTTCGTTCTTCTAGGTGAAACCGTTCGTTGGCAGTAACCGGTTTCATTTTGAGGTTTCACTCTGTTTTCTCCTACAGGGACACATGTATTTGGAACTCTAAATCAAACACGGTTTGTGCTAGCTCTTTGAAACTTGACACCATAAAGCAGTTTCAAGTTCTATCTCTATGGTTTGTTTGCTGTTGATGTAGCCCTAAGCAGAGACTGGCGAGAATCACTTTCATGGAAAGGGCCTGCCAAGCTTCCAAAAAACTACGAGTTTCCTGAAATCTCAGCACACACTTTTTCACCCAACCTTGATGAAACTTTCAGGTAATGATAAGTACACCAATCCCACTTGGCTCGCCAAACTTCGTTCTTCTAGGTGAAACCGTTCGTTGGCAGTAACCGGTTTCATTTTGAGGTTTCACTCTGTTTTCTCCTATAGGGATACATGTATTTGGAACTCTAAATCAAACACGGTTTGTGCTAGCTCTTTGAAACTTGACACCATAAAGCAGTTTCAAGTTCTATCTCTATGGTTTGTTTGCTGTTGATGTAGCCCTAAGCAGAGACTGGCGAGAATCACTTTCATGGAAAGGGCCTGCCAAGCTTCCAAAAAACTACGAGTTGCCTGAAATCTCAGCACACACTTTTTCAACCAATCTTGATGAAACTTTCAGGTAATGATCAGTACATCAATTCCACTTGGCTCGCCAAATTTCGTTCTTCTAGGTGAAACCGTTCATTGGCAGTAACCGGTTTCATTTTGAGGTTTCACTCTGTTTTCTCCTATAGGGATACATGTATTTGGAACTCTAAATTAAACACGGTTTGTGCTAGCTCTTTGAAACTTGACACCATAAAGCAGTTTCAAGTTCTATCTCTATGGTTTGTTTGCTGTTGATGTAGCCCTAAGCAGAGACTGGCGAGAATCACTTTCATGGAAAGGGCCTGCCAAGCTTCCAAAAAACTACGAATTGCCTGAAATCTCAGCACACACTTTTTCACCCAACCTTGATGAAACTTTCAGGTAATGATCAGTACACCAATCCCACTTGGCTTGCCAAATTTCGTTCTTCTAGGTGAAACCGTTCGTTGGCAGTAACCGGTTTCATTTTGAGGTTTCACTCTGTTTTCCCCTATAGGGATACATGTATTTTGAACTCTAAATCAAACACGGTTTGTGCTAGCTCTTTGAAACTTGACACCATAAAGCAGTTTCAAGTTCTATCTCTATGGTTTGTTTGCTGTTGATGTAGCCCTAAGCAGAGACTGGCGAGAATCACTTTCATGGAAAGGGCCTGCCAAGCTTCCAAAAAACTACGAGTTGCCTGAAATCTCAGCACACACTTTTTCACCCAACCTTGATGAAACTTTCAGGTAATGATCAGTACACCAATCCCACTTGGCTCGCCAAATTTCGTTCTTCTAGGTGAAACCGTTCATTGGCAGTAACCGGTTTCATTTTGAGGTTTCACTCTGTTTTCTCCTATAGGGACACATGTATTTGGAACTCTAAATCAAACACGGTTTGTGCTAGCTCTTTGAAACTTGACACCATAAAGCAGTTTCAAGGTCTATCTCTATGGTTTGTTTGCTGTTGATGTAGCCCTAAGCAGAGACTGGCGAGAATTACTTTCAATGAAAGGGCCTGCCAAGCTTCCAAAAAACTACGAGTTGCCTGAAATCTCAGCACACACTTTTTCACCCAACCTTGATGAAACTTTCAGGTAATGATCAGTACACCAATCCCACTTGGCTCGCCAAATTTCGTTCTTCTAGGTGAAACCGTTCGTTGGCAGTAACCGGTTTCATTTTGAGGTTTCACTCTGTTTTCTCCTATAGGGATACATGTATTTGGAACTCTAAATCAAACATGGTTTGTGCTAGCTCCTTGAAACTTGACACCATAAAGCAGTTTCAAGTTCTATCTCTATGGTTTGTTTGCTGTTGATGTAGCCCTAAGCAGAGACTGGCGAGAATCACTTTCATGGAAAGGGCCTGCCAAGCTTCCAAAAAACTACGAGTTGCCTGAAATCTCAGCACACACTTTTTCACCCAATCTTGATGAAACTTTCAGGTAATGATCAGTACACCAATCCCACTTGGCTCGCCAAATTTCGTTCTTCTAGGTAAAACCGTTCGTTGGCAGTAACCGGTTTCATTTTGAGGTTTCACTCTGTTTTCTCCTATAGGGATACATGTATTTGGAACTCTAAATCAAACACGGTTTGTGCTAGCTCTTTGAAACTTGACACTATAAAGCAGTTTCAAGTTCTATCTCTATGGTTTGTTTGCTGTTGATGTAGCCCTAAGCAGAGACTGGCGAGAATCAATTTCATGGAAAGGGCCTGCCAAGTTTCCAAAAAACTACGAGTTGCCTGAAATCTCAGCACACACTTTTTCACCCAACCTTGATGAAACTTTCAGTTAATGATCAGTACACCAATCCCACTTGGCTCGCCAAATTTCGTTCTTCTAGGTGAAACCGTTCGTTGGCAGTAACCGGTTTCATTTTGAGGTTTCACTCTGTTTTCTCCTATAGGGATACATGTATTTGGAACTCTAAATCAAACACGGTTTGTGCTAGCTATTTGAAACTTGACACCATAAAGCAGTTTCAAGTTCTATCTCTATGGTTTGTTTGCTGTTGATGTAGCCCTAAGCAGAGACTGGCGAGAATCACTTTCATGGAAAGGGCCTGCCAAGCTTCCAAAAAACTACGAGTTGCCTGAAATCTCAGCACACACTTTTTCACCCAATCTTGATGAAACTTTCAGGTAATGATCAGTACATCAATCCCACTTGGCTCGCCAAATTTCGTTCTTCTAGGTGAAACCGTTCGTTGGCAGTAACCGGTTTCATTTTGCGGTTTCACTCTGTTTTCTCCTATAGGGATAGATGTATTTGGAACTCTAAATCAAACACGGTTTGTGCTAGCTCTTTGAAAGTTGACACCATAAAGCAGTTTCAAGTTCTATCTCTATGGTTTGTTTGCTGTTGATGTAGCCCTAAGCAGAGACTGACGAGAATCACTTTCATGGAAAGGGCCTGCCAAGCTTCCAGAAAACTACGAATTGCCTGAAATCTCAGCACACACTTTTTCACCCAACCTTGATGAAACTTTCAGGTAATGATCAGTACACCAATCCCACTTGGCTCGCCAAATTTCGTTCTTCTAGGTGAAACCGTTCGTTGGCAGTAACCGGTTTCATTTTGAGGTTTCACTCTGTTTTCTCCTATAGGGATACATGTATTTGGAACTCTAAATCAAACACGGTTTGTGCTAGCTCTTTGAAACTTGACACCATAAAGCAGTTTCAAGTTCTCTCTCTATGGTTTGTTTGCTGTTGATGTAGCCCTAAGCAGAGACTGGCGAGAATCACTTTCATGGAAAGGGCCTGCCAAGCTTCCAAAAAACTATGAGTTGCCTGAAATCTCACCACACACTTTTTCACCCAATCTTGATGAAACTATCAGGTAATGATCAGTACACCAATCCCACTTGGCTCGCCAAATTTCGTTTTCTAGGTGAAACCGTTCGTTGGCAGTAACCGGTTTCATTTTGAGGTTTCACTCTGTTTTCTCCTATAGGGATACATGTATTTGGAACTCTAAATCAAACACGGTTTGTGCTAGCTCTTTGAAACTTGACACCATAAAGCAGTTTCAAGTTCTATCTCTATGGTTTGTTTGCTGTTGATGTAGCCCTAAGCAGAGACTGGCGAGAATCACTTTCATGGAAAGGGCCTGCCAAGCTTCCAAAAAACTACGAGTTGCCTGAAATCTCAGCACACACTTTTTCTCCCAACCTTCATGAAACTTTCCCGTAATGATCAGTACACCAATCCCACTTGGCTCGCCAAATTTCGTTCTTCTAGGTGAAACCGTTCGTTGGCAGTAACCGGTTTCATTTTGAGGTTTCACTCTGTTTTCTCCTATAGGGACACATGTATTTGGAACTCTAAATCAAACACGGTTTGAGCTAGCTCTTTGAAACTTGACACCATAAAGCAGTTTCAAGTTCTATCTCTATGGTTTGTTTGCTGTTGATGTAGCCCTAAGCAGAGACTGGCGAGAATCACTTTCATGGAAAGGGCCTGCCAAGCTTCCAAAAAACTACGAGTTGCCTGAAATCTCAGCACACACTTTTTCTCCCAACCTTCATGAAACTTTCCCGTAATGATCAGTACACCAATCCCACTTGGCTCGCCAAATTTCGTTCTTCTAGGTGAAACCGTTCGTTGGCAGTAACCGGTTTCATTTTGAGGTTTCACTCTGTTTTCTCCTATAGGGACACATGTATTTGGAACTCTAAATCAAACACGGTTTGAGCTAGCTCTTTGAAACTTGACACCATAAAGCAGTTTCAAGTTCTATCTCTATGGTTTGTTTGCTGTTGATGTAGCCCTAAGCAGAGACTGGCGAGAATCACTTTCATGGAAAGGGCCTGCCAAGCTTCCAAAAAACTACGAGTTGCCTGAAATCTCAGCACACACTTTTTCACCCAACCTTGATGAAACTTTCAGGTAATTTTCAGTACACCAATCCCACTTGGATCGCCAAATTTCGTTCTTCTAGGTGAAACCGTTGGTTGGCAGTAACAGATTTAATTTTGAGGTTTCACTCTGTTTTCTCCTATAGGGATACATGTATTTGGAACTCTAAATCAAACACGGTTTGTGCTAGCTCTTTGAAACTTGACACCATAAAGCAGTTTCAAGTTCTATCTCTATGGTTTGTTTGCTGTTGATGTAGCCCTAAGCAGAGACTGGCGAGAATCACTTTCATGGAAAGGGCCTGCCAAGCTTCCAAAAAACTACGAGTTGCCTGAAATCTCAGCACACACTTTTTCACCCAACCTTGATGAAACTTTCAGGTAATGATCAGTACACCAATCCCACTTGGATCACCAAATTTCGTTCTTTTAGGTGAAACCGTTCGTTGGCAGTAACCGGTTTCATTTTGAGGTTTCACTCTGTTTTCTCCTATAGGGATACATGTATTTGGAACTCTAAATCAAACACGGTTTGTGCTAGCTCTTTCAAACTTGACACCATAAAGCAGTTTCAAGTTCTATCTCTATGGTTTGTTTGCTGTTGATGTAGCCCTAAGCAGAGACTGGCGAGAATCACTTTCATGGAAAGGGCCTGCCAAGCTTCCAGAAAACTACGAGTTGCCTGAAATCTCAGCACACACTTTTTCACCCAATCTTGATGAAACTTTCAGGTAATGATCAGTACACCAATCCCACTTGGCTCGCCAAATTTCGTTCTTCTAGGTAAAACCGTTCGTTGGCAGTAACCGGTTTCATTTTGAGGTTTCACTCTGTTTTCTCCTATAGGGATACATGTATTTGGAACTCTAAATCAAACACGGTTTGTGCTAGCTCTTTGAAACTTGACACCATAAAGCAGTTTCAAGTTCTATGTCTATGGTTTGTTTGCTGTTGATGTAGCCCTAAGCAGAGACTGGCGAGAATCACTTTCATGGAAAGGGCCTGCCAAGCTTCCAAAAAACTACGAGTTGCCTGAAATCTCAGCACACACTTTTTCACCCAACCTTGATGAAACTTTCAGGTAATGATCAGTACACCAATCCCACTTGGCTCGCCAAATTTCGTTCTTCTAGGTGAAACCGTTCATTGGCAGTAACCGGTTTCATTTTGAGGTTTCACTCTGTTTTCTCCTATAGGGATACATGTATTTGGAACTCTAAATCAAACACAGTTTGTGCTAGCTCTTTGAAACTTGACACCATAAAGCAGTTTCAAGTTCTATCTCTATGGTTTGTTTGCTGTTGATGTAGCCCTAAGCAGAGACTGGCGAGAATCACTTTCATGGAAAGGGCCTGCCAAGCTTCCAAAAAACTACGAGTTGCCTGAAATCTCAGCACACACTTTTTCACCCAATCTTGATGAAACTTTCAGGTAATGATCAGTACACCAATCCCACTTGGCTCGCCAAATTTCGTTCTTCTAGGTGAAACTGTTCGTTGGCAGTAACCGGTTTCATTTTTAGGTTTCACTCTGTTTTCTCCTATTGGGATACATGTATTTGGAACTCTAAATCAAACACGGTTTGTGCTAGCTCTTTCAAACTTGACACCATAAAGCAGTTTCAAGTTCTATCTCTATTGTTTGTTTGCTGTTGATGTAGCCCTAAGCAGAGACTGGCGAGAATCACTTTCATGGAAAGGGCCTGCCAAGCTTCCAAAAAACTACGAGTTGCCTGAAATCTCAGCACACACTTTTTCACCCAACCTTGATGAAACTTTCAGGTAATGATCAGTACACCAATCCCACTAGGCTCGCCAAATTTCGTTCTTCTAGGTGAAACCGTTCGTTGGCAGTAACCGGTTTCATTTTGAGGTTTCACTCTGTTTTCTCCTATAGGGATACATGTATTTGGAACTCTAAATCAAACACGGTTTGTGCTAGCTCTTTCAAACTTGACACCATAAAGCAGATTCAAGTTCTATCTCTATGGTTTGTTTGCTGTTGATGTAGCCCTAAGCAGAGACTGGCGAGAATCACTTACATGGAAAGGGCCTGCCAAGCTTCCAAAAAACTACGAGTTGCCTGAAATCTCAGCACACACTTTTTCACCCAACCTTGATGAAACTTTCAGGTAATGATCAGTACACCAATCCCACTTTGATCGCCAAATTTCGTTCTTCTAGGTGAAACCGTTGGTTGGCAGTAACAGGTTTCATTTTGAGGTTTCACTCTGTTTTCTCCTATAGGGATACATGTATTTGGAACTCTAAATCAAACACGGTTTTTGCTAGCTCTTTTAAACTTGACACCATAAAGCAGTTTCAAGTTCTATCTCTATGGTTTGTTTGCTGTTGATGTAGCCCTAAGCAGAGACTGGCGAGAATCACTTTCATGGAAAGGGCCTGCCAGGCTTCCAAAAAACTACGAGTTGCCTGAAATCTCAGCACACACTTTTTCACCCAACCTTGATGAAACTTTCAGGTAATGATCAGTACACCAATCCCACTTGGATCACCAAATTTCGTTCTTTTAGGTGAAACCGTTCGTTGGCAGTAACCGGTTTAATTTTGAGGTTTCACTCTGTTTTCTCTTATAGGGATACATGTATTTGGAATTCTAAATCAAACACGGTTTGTGCTAGCTCTTTGAAACTTGACACCATAAAGCAGTTTCAAGTTCTATCTCTATGGTTTGTTTGCTGTTGATGTAGCCCTAAGCAGAGACTGGCGAGAATCACTTTCATGGAAAGGGCCTGCCAAGCTTCCAGAAAACTACGAGTTGCCTGAAATCTCAGCACACACTTTTTCACCCAATCTTGATGAAACTTTCAGGTAATGATCAGTACACCAATCCCACTTGGCTCGCCAAATTTCGTTCTTCTAGGTAAAACCGTTCGTTGGCAGTAACCGGTTTCATTTTGAGGTTTCACTCTGTTTTCTCCTATAGGGATACATGTATTTGGAACTCTAAATCAAACATGGTTTGTGCTAGCTCTTTGAAACTTGACACCATAAAGCAGTTTCAAGTTCTATCTCTATGGTTTGTTTGCTGTTGATGTAGCCCTAAGCAGAGACTGGCGAGAATCACTTTCATGGAAAGGGCCTGCCAAGCTTCCAAAAAACTACGAGTTGCCTGAAATCTCAGCACACACTTTTTCACCCAATCTTGATGAAACTTTCAGGTAATGATCAGTACACCAATCCCACTTGGCTCGCCAAATCTCGTTCTTCTAGGTGAAACCGTTCGTTGGCAGTAACCGGTTTTATTTTGAGGTTTCACTCTGTTTTCTCCTATAGGGATATATGTATTTGGAACTCTAAATCAAACACGGTTTGTGCTAGCTCTTTGAAACTTGACACCATAAAGCAGTTTCAAGTTCTATCTCTATGGTTTGTTTGCTCTTGATGTAGCCCTAAGCAGAGACTGGCGAGAATCACTTTCATGGAAATGGCCTGCCAAGCTTCCAAAAAACTAAGAGTTGCCTGAAATCTCAGCACACACTTTTTCATCCAACCTTGATGAAACTTTCCCGTAATGATCAGTACACCAATCCCACTTGGCTCGCCAAATTTCGTTCTTCTAGGTGAAACCGTTTTTTGGCAGTAACCGGTTTCATTTTGAGGTTTCACTCTGTTTTCTCCTATAGGGACACATGTATTTGGAACTCTAAATCAAACACGGTTTGTGCTAGCTCTTTGAAACTTGACACCATAAAGCAGTTTCAAGTTCTATCTCTATGGTTTGTTTGCTGTTGATGTAGCCCTAAGCAGAGACTGGCGAGAATCACTTTCATGGAAAGGGCTGCCAAGCTTCCAAAAACTACGAGTTTCCTGAAATCTCAGCACACACTTTTTCACCCAACCTTGATGAAACTTTCAGGTAATTTTCAGTACACCAATCCCACTTGGATCGCCAAATTTCGTTCTTCTAGGTGAAACCGTTGGTTGGCAGTAACAGGTTTAATTTTGAGGTTTCACTCTGTTTTCTCCTATAGGGATACATGTATTGGGAACTCTAAATCAAACACGGTTTGTGCTAGCTCTTTGAAACTTGACACCATAAAGCAGTTTCAAGTTCTATCTCTATGGTTTGTTTGCTGTTGATGTAGCCCTAAGCAGAGACTGGCGAGAATCACTTTCATGGAAAGGGCCTGCCAGGCTTCCAAAAAACTACGAGTTGCCTGAAATCTCAGCACACACTTTTTCACCCAACCTTGATGAAACTTTCAGGTAATGATCAGTACACCAATCCCACTTGGATCACCAAATTTCGTTCTTTTAGGTGAAACCGTTCGTTGGCAGTAACCGGTTTAATTTTGAGGTTTCACTCTGTTTTCTCTTATAGGGATACATGTATTTGGAATTCTAAATCAAACACGGTTTGTGCTAGCTCTTTGAAACTTGACACCATAAAGCAGTTTCAAGTTCTATCTCTATGGTTTGTTTGCTGTTGATGTAGCCCTAAGCAGAGACTGGCGAGAATCACATTCATGGAAAGGGCCTGCCAAGCTTCCAGAAAACTACGAGTTGCCTGAAATCTCAGCACACACTTTTTCACCCAATCTTGATGAAACTTTCAGGTAATGATCAGTACACCAATCCCACTTGGCTCGCCAAATTTCGTTCTTCTAGGTAAAACCGTTCGTTGGCAGTAACCGGTTTCATTTTGAGGTTTCACTCTGTTTTCTCCTATAGGGATACATGTATTTGGAACTCTAAATCAAACATGGTTTGTGCTAGCTCTTTGAAACTTGACACCATAAAGCAGTTTCAAGTTCTATCTCTATGGTTTGTTTGCTGTTGATGTAGCCCTAAGCAGAGACTGGCGAGAATCACTTTCATGGAAAGGGCCTGCCAAGCTTCCAAAAAACTACGAGTTGCCTGAAATCTCAGCACACACTTTTTCACCCAATCTTGATGAAACTTTCAGGTAATGATCAGTACACCAATCCCACTTGGCTCGCCAAATCTCGTTCTTCTAGGTGAAACCGTTCGTTGGCAGTAACCGGTTTTATTTTGAGGTTTCACTCTGTTTTCTCCTATAGGGATATATGTATTTGGAACTCTAAATCAAACACGGTTTGTGCTAGCTCTTTGAAACTTGACACCATAAAGCAGTTTCAAGTTCTATCTCTATGGTTTGTTTGCTCTTGATGTAGCCCTAAGCAGAGACTGGCGAGAATCACTTTCATGGAAATGGCCTGCCAAGCTTCCAAAAAACTAAGAGTTGCCTGAAATCTCAGCACACACTTTTTCATCCAACCTTGATGAAACTTTCCCGTAATGATCAGTACACCAATCCCACTTGGCTCGCCAATTTCGTTCTTCTAGGTGAAACCGTTTTTTGGCAGTAACCGGTTTCATTTTGAGGTTTCACTCTGTTTTCTCCTATAGGGACACATGTATTTGGAACTCTAAATCAAACACGGTTTGTGCTAGCTCTTTGAAACTTGACACCATAAAGCAGTTTCAAGTTCTATCTCTATGGTTTGTTTGCTGTTGATGTAGCCCTAAGCAGAGACTGGCGAGAATCACTTTCATGGAAAGGGCCTGCCAAGCTTCCAAAAAACTACGAGTTTCCTGAAATCTCAGCACACACTTTTTCACCCAACCTTGATGAAACTTTCAGGTAATTTTCAGTACACCAATCCCACTTGGATCGCCAAATTTCGTTCTTCTAGGTGAAACCGTTGGTTGGCAGTAACAGGTTTAATTTTGAGGTTTCACTCTGTTTTCTCCTATAGGGATACATGTATTGGGAACTCTAAATCAAACACGGTTTGTGCTAGCTCTTTGAAACTTGACACCATAAAGCAGTTTCAAGTTCTATCTCTATGGTTTGTTTGCTGTTGATGTAGCCCTAAGCAGAGACTGGCGAGAATCACTTTCATGGAAAGGGCCTGCCAAGCTTCCAAAAAACTACGAGTTGCCTGAAATCTCAGCACACACTTTTTCACCCAACCTTGATGAAACTTTCAGGTAATGATCAGTACACCAATCCCACTTGGATCACCAAATTTCGTTCTTTTAGGTGAAACCGTTCGTTGGCAGTAACCGGTTTCATTTTGAGGTTTCACTCTGTTTTCTCCTATAGGGATACATGTATTTGGAACTCTAAATCAAACACGGTTTGTGCTAGCTCTTTGAAACTTGACACCATAAAGCAGTTTCAAGTTCTATCTCTATGGTTTGTTTGCTGTTGATGTAGCCCTAAGCAGAGACTGGCGAGAATCACTTTCATGGAAAGGGCCTGCCAAGCTTCCAGAAAACTACGAGTTGCCTGAAATCTCAGCACACACTTTTTCACCCAATCTTGATGAAACTTTCAGGAAATGATCAGTACACCAATCCCACTTGGCTCGCCAAATTTCGTTCTTCTAGGTGAAACCGTTCGTTGGCAGTAACCGGTTTCATTTTGAGGTTTCACTCTGTTTTCTCCTATAGGGACACATGTATTTGGAACTCTAAATCAAACACGGTTTGTGCTAGCTCTTTGAAACTTGACACCATAAAGCAGTTTCAAGTTCTATCTCTATGGTTTGTTTGCTGTTGATGTAGCCCTAAGCAGAGACTGGCGAGAATCACTTTCATGGAAAGGGCCTGCCAAGCTTCCAAAAACTACGAGTTTCCTGAAATCTCAGCACACACTTTTTCACCCAACCTTGATGAAACTTTCAGGTAATTTTCAGTACACCAATCCCACTTGGATCGCCAAATTTCGTTCTTCTAGGTGAAACCGTTGGTTGGCAGTAACAGATTTAATTTTGAGGTTTCACTCTGTTTTCTCCTATAGGGATACATGTATTTGGAACTCTAAATCAAACACGGTTTGTGCTAGCTCTTTGAAACTTGACACCATAAAGCAGTTTCAAGTTCTATCTCTATGGTTTGTTTGCTGTTGATGTAGCCCTAAGCAGAGACTGGCGAGAATCACTTTCATGGAAAGGGCCTGCCAAGCTTCCAAAAAACTAACGAGTTTCCTGAAATCTCAGCACACACTTTTTCACCCAACCTTGATGAAACTTTCAGGTAATGATCAGTACACCAATCCCACTTGGATCACCAAATTTCGTTCTTTTAGGTGAAACCGTTCGTTGGCAATAACCGGTTTCATTTTGAGGTTTCACTCTGTTTTCTCCTATAGGGATACATGTATTTGGAACTCTAAATCAAACACGGTTTGTGCTAGCTCTTTCAAACTTGACACCATAAAGCAGTTTCAAGTTCTATCTCTATGGTTTGTTTGCTGTTGATGTAGCCCTAAGCAGAGACTGGCGAGAATCACTTTCATGGAAAGGGCCTGCCAAGCTTCCAGAAAACTACGAGTTGCCTGAAATCTCAGCACACACTTTTTCACCCAATCTTGATGAAACTTTCAGGTAATGATCAGTACACCAATCCCACTTGGCTCGCCAAATTTCGTTCTTCTAGGTAAAACCGTTCGTTGGCAGTAACCGGTTTCATTTTGAGGTTTCACTCTGTTTTCTCCTATAGGGATACATGTATTTGGAACTCTAAATCAAACACGGTTTGTGCTAGCTCTTTGAAACTTGACACCATAAAGCAGTTTCAAGTTCTATGTCTATGGTTTGTTTGCTGTTGATGTAGCCCTAAGCAGAGACTGGCGAGAATCACTTTCATGGAAAGGGCCTGCCAAGCTTCCAAAAAACTACGAGTTGCCTGAAATCTCAGCACACACTTTTTCACCCAACCTTGATGAAACTTTCAGGTAATGATCAGTACACCAATCCCACTTGGCTCGCCAAATTTCGTTCTTCTAGGTGAAACCGTTCATTGGCAGTAACCGGTTTCATTTTGAGGTTTCACTCTGTTTTCTCCTATAGGGATACATGTATTTGGAACTCTAAATCAAACACGGTTTGTGCTAGCTCTTTGAAACTTGACACCATAAAGCAGTTTCAAGTTCTATCTCTATGGTTTGTTTGCTGTTGATGTAGCCCTAAGCAGAGACTGGCGAGAATCACTTTCATGGAAAGGGCCTGCCAAGCTTCCAAAAAACTACGAGTTGCCTGAAATCTCAGCACACACTTTTTCACCCAATCTTGATGAAACTTTCAGGTAATGATCAGTACACCAATCCCACTTGGCTCGCCAAATTTCCTTCTTCTATGTGAAACCGTTCGTTGGCAGTAACCGGTTTCATTTTGAGGTTTCACTGTGTTTTCTCCTATAGGGACACATGTATTTGGAACTCTAAATCAAACACGGTTTGTGCTAGCTCTTTGAAACTTGACACCATAAAGCAGTTTCAAGTTCTATCTCTATGGTTTGTTTGCTCTTGATGTAGCCCTAAGCAGAGACTGGCAAGAATCACTTTCATGGAAAGGGCCTGCCAAGCTTCCAAAAAACTACGAGTTGCCTGAAATCTCAGCACACACTTTTTCACCCAATCTTGATGAAACTTTCAGGTAATGATCAGTACACCAATCCCACTGGGCTCGCCAAATTTCGTTCTTCTAGGTGAAACCGTTCGTTGGCAGTAACCGGTTTCATTTTGAGGTTTCACTCTGTTTTCTCCTATAGGGACACATGTATTTGGAACTCTAAATCAAACACGGTTTGTGCCAGTTCTTTGAAACTTGACACCATAAAGCAGTTTCAAGTTCTATCTCTATGGTTTGTTTGCTGTTGATGTAGCCCTAAGCAGAGACTGGCGAGAATCACTTTCATGGAAAGGGCCTGCCAAGCTTCCAAAAAACTACGAGTTGCCTGAAATCTCAGCACACACTTTTTCACCCAATCTTGATGAAACTTTCAGGTAATGATCAGTACACCAATCCCACTTGGCTCGCCAAATTTCGTTCTTCTAGGTGAAACCGTTCGTTGGCAGTAACCGGTTTCATTTTGAGGTTTCACTCTGTTTTCTCCTATAGGGATACATGTATTTGGAACTCTAAATCAAACATGGTTTGTGCTAGCTCTTTCAAACTTGACACCATAAAGCAGTTTCGAGTTCTATCTCTATGGTTTGTTTGCTGTTGATGTAGCCCTAAGCAGAGACTGGCGAGAATCACTTTCATGGAAAGGGCCTGCCAAGCTTCCAAAAAACTACGAGTTGCCTGAAATCTCAGCACACACTTTTTCACCCAATCTTGATGAAACTTTCAGGTAATGATCAGTACACCAATCCCACTGAGCTCGCCAAATTTCGTTCTTCTATGTGAAACCGTTCGTTGGCAGTAACCGGTTTCATTTTGAGGTTTCACTCTGTTTTCTCCTATAGGGACAATTGTATTTGGAACTCTAAATCAAACACGGTTTGTGCCAGTTCTTTGAAACTTGACACCATAAAGCAGTTTCAAGTTCTATCTCTATGGTTTGTTTGCTGTTGATGTAGCCCTAAGCAGAGACTGGCGAGAATCACTTTCATGGAAAGGGCCTGCCAAGCTTCCAAAAAACTACGAGTTGCCTGAAATCTCAGCACACACTTTTTCACCCAACCTTGATGAAACTTTCAGGTAATGATCAGTACACCAATCCCACTTGGCTCGCCAAATTTCGTTCTTCTAGGTGAAACCGTTCGTTGGCAGTAACCTGTTTCATTTTGAGGTTTCACTCTGTTTTCTCCTATAGGGATACATGTATTTGGAACTCTAAATCAAACACGGTTTGTGCTAGCTCTTTCAAACTTGACACCATAAAGCAGTTTCGAGTTCTATCTCTATGGTTTGTTTGCTGTTGATGTAGCCCTAAGCAGAGACTGGCGAGAATCACTTTCATGGAAAGGGCCTGCCAAGCTTCCAAAAAACTACGAGTTGCCTGAAATCTCAGCACACACTTTTTCACCCAATCTTGATGAAACTTTCAGGTAATGATCAGTACACCAATCCCACTGGGCTCGCCAAATTTCGTTCTTCTAGGTGAAACCGTTCGTTGGCAGTAACCGGTTTCATTTTGAGGTTTCACTCTGTTTTCTCCTATAGGGACACATGTATTTGGAACTCTAAATCAAACACGGTTTGTGCCAGTTCTTTGAAACTTGACACCATAAAGCAGTTTCAAGTTCTATCTCTATGGTTTGTTTGCTGTTGATGTAGCCCTAAGCAGAGACTGGCGAGAATCACTTTCATGGAAAGGGCCTGCCAAGCTTCCAAAAAACTACGAGTTGCCTGAAATCTCAGCACACACTTTTTCACCCAATCTTGATGAAACTTTCAGGTAATGATCAGTACACCAATCCCACTTGGCTCGCCAAATTTCGTTCTTCTAGGTGAAACCGTTCGTTGGCAGTAACCGGTTTCATTTTCAGGTTTCACTCTGTTTTCTCCTATTGGGATACATGTATTTGGAACTCTAAATCAAACACGGTTTGTGCTAGCTCTTTCAAACTTGACACCATAAAGCAGTTTCAAGTTCTATCTCTATTGTTTGTTTGCTGTTGATGTAGCCCTAAGCAGAGACTGGCGAGAATCACTTTCATGGAAAGGGCCTGCCAAGCTTCCAAAAAACTACGAGTTGCCTGAAATCTCAGCACACACTTTTTCACCCAACCTTGATGAAACTTTCAGGTAATGATCAGTACACCAATCCCACTTGGCTCGCCAAATTTCGTTCTTCTAGGTGAAACCATTGGTTGGCAGTAACCGGTTTCATTTTGAGGTTTCACTCTGTTTTCTCATATAGGGATACATGTATTTGGAACTCTAAATCAAACACGGTTTGTGCTAGCTCTTTCAAACTTGACACCATAAAGCAGTTTCGAGTTCTATCTCTATGGTTTGTTTGCTGTTGATGTAGCCCTAAGCAGAGACTGGCGAGAATCACTTTCATGGAAAGGGCCTGCCAAGCTTCCAAAAAACTACGAGTTGCCTGAAATCTCAGCACACACTTTTTCACCCAATCTTGATGAAACTTTCAGGTAATGATCAGTACACCAATCCCACTGGGCTCGCCAAATTTCGTTCTTCTAGGTGAAACCGTTCGTTGGCAGTAACCGGTTTCATTTTGAGGTTTCACTCTGTTTTCTCCTATAGGGACACATGTATTTGGAACTCTAAATCAAACACGGTTTGTGCCAGTTCTTTGAAACTTGACACCATAAAGCAGTTTCAAGTTCTATCTCTATGGTTTGTTTGCTGTTGATGTAGCCCTAAGCAGAGACTGGCGAGAATCACTTTCATGGAAAGGGCCTGCCAAGCTTCCAAAAAACTACGAGTTGCCTGAAATCTCAGCACACACTTTTTCACCCAATCTTGATGAAACTTTCAGGTAATGATCAGTACACCAATCCCACTTGGCTCGCCAAATTTCGTTCTTCTAGGTGAAACCGTTCGTTGGCAGTAACCGGTTTCATTTTCAGGTTTCACTCTGTTTTCTCCTATTGGGATACATGTATTTGGAACTCTAAATCAAACACGGTTTGTGCTAGCTCTTTCAAACTTGACACCATAAAGCAGTTTCAAGTTCTATCTCTATTGTTTGTTTGCTGTTGATGTAGCCCTAAGCAGAGACTGGCGAGAATCACTTTCATGGAAAGGGCCTGCCAAGCTTCCAAAAAACTACGAGTTGCCTGAAATCTCAGCACACACTTTTTCACCCAACCTTGATGAAACTTTCAGGTAATGATCAGTACACCAATCCCACTTGGCTCCCCAAATTTCGTTCTTCTAGGTGAAACCATTGGTTGGCAGTAACCGGTTTCATTTTGAGGTTTCACTCTGTTTTCTCCTATAGGGATACATGTATTTGGAACTCTAAATCAAACACGGTTTGTGCTAGCTCTTTCAAACTTGACACCATAAAGCAGTTTCGAGTTCTATCTCTATGGTTTGTTTGCTGTTGATGTAGCCCTAAGCAGAGACTGGCGAGAATCACTTTCATGGAAAGGGCCTGCCAAGCTTCCAAAAAACTACGAGTTGCCTGAAATCTCAGCACACACTTTTTCACCCAATCTTGATGAAACTTTCAGGTAATGATCAGTACACCAATCCCACTGGGCTCGCCAAATTTCGTTCTTCTAGGTGAAACCGTTCGTTGGCAGTAACCGGTTTCATTTTGAGGTTTCACTCTGTTTTCTCCTATAGGGACAATTGTATTTGGAACTCTAAATCAAACACGGTTTGTGCCAGTTCTTTGAAACTTGACACCATAAAGCAGTTTCAAGTTCTATCTCTATGGTTTGTTTGCTGTTGATGTAGCCCTAAGCAGAGACTGGCGAGAATCACTTTCATGGAAAGGGCCTGCCAAGCTTCCAAAAAACTACGAGTTGCCTGAAATCTCAGCACACACTTTTTCACCCAACCTTGATGAAACTTTCAGGTAATGATCAGTACACCAATCCCACTGGGCTCGCCAAATTTCGTTCTTCTAGGTGAAACCGTTCGTTGGCAGTAACCGGTTTCATTTTGAGGTTTCACTCTGTTTTCTCCTATAGGGATACATGTATTTGGAACTCTAAATCAAACACGGTTTGTGCTAGCTCTTTGAAACTTGACACCATAAAGCAGTTTCAACTTCTATCTCTATGGTTTGTTTGCTGTTGATGTAGCCCTAAGCAGAGACTGGCGAGAATCACTTTCATGGAATGGGCCTGCCAAGCTTCCAAAAAACTACGAGTTGCCTGAAATCTCAGCACACACTTTTTCACCCAACCTTGATGAAACTTTCAGGTAATGATCAGTACACCAATCCCACTTGGCTCGCCAAATTTCGTTCTTCTAGGTGAAACCGTTCCTTGGCAGTAACCTGTTTCATTTTGAGGTTTCACTCTGTTTTCTCCTATAGGGATACATGTATTTGGAACTCTAAATCAAACACGGTTTGTGCTAGCTCTTTGAAACTTGACACCATAAAGCAGTTTCAAGTTCTATCTCTATGGTTTGTTTGCTGTTGATGTAGCCCTAAGCAGAGACTGGCGAGAATCACTTTCATGGAAAGGGCCTGCCAAGCTTCCAAAAAACTACGAGTTTCCTGAAATCTCAGCACACAGTTTTTCACCCTATCTTGATGAAACTTTCAGGTAATGATCAGTACACCAATCTCACTTGGCTCGCCAAATTTCGTTCTTCTAGGTGAAACCGTTCGTTGGCAGTAACCGGTTTCATTTTGAGGTTTCACTCTGTTTTCTCCTATAGGGACACATGTATTTGGAACTCTAAATCAAACACGGTTTGTGCTAGCTCTTTGAAACTTGACACCATAAAGCAGTTTCAAGTTCTATCTCTATGGTTTGTTTGCTGTTGATGTAGCCCTAAGCAGAGACTGGCGAGAATCACTTTCATGGAAAGGGCCTGCCAAGCTTCCAAAAAACTACGAGTTGCCTGAAATCTCAGCACACACTTTTTCACCCAATCTTGATGAAACTTTCAGGTAATGATCAGTACACCAATCCCACTTGGCTCGCCAAATTTCGTTCTTCTAGGTGAAACCGTTCGTTGGCAGTAACCGGTTTCATTTTGAGGTTTCACTCTGTTTTCTCCTATAGGGATACATGTATTTGGAACTCTAAATCAAACACGGTTTGTGCTAGCTCTTTCAAACTTGACACCATAAAGCAGTTTCAAGTTCTATCTCTATGGTTTCTTTGCTGTTGATGTAGCCCTAAGCAGAGACTGGCGAGAATCACTTTCATGGAAAGGGCCTGCCAAGCTTCCAGAAAACTACGAGTTGCCTGAAATCTCAGCACACACTGTTTCACCCAATCTTGATGAAACTTTCAGGTAATGATCAGTACACCAATCCCACTTGGATCGCCAAATTTCGTTCTTCTAGGTGAAACCGTTCGTTGGCAGTAACCGGTTTCATTTTGAGGTTTCACTCTGTTTTCTCCTATAGGGATACATGTATTTGGAACTCTCAATCAAACACGGTTTGTGCTAGCTCTTTCAACCTTGACACCATAAAGCAGTTTCAAGTTCTATCTCTATGGTTTGTTTGTTGTTGATGTAGCCCTAAGCAGAGACTGGCGAGAATCACTTTCATGGAAAGGGCCTGCCAAGCTTCCAAAAAACTACGAGTTGCCTGAAATCTCAGCACACACTTTTTCACCCAATCTTGATGAAACTTTCAGGTAATGATCAGTACACCAATCCCACTGGGCTCGCCAAATTTCGTTCTTCTAGGTGAAACCGTTCGTTGGCAGTAACCGGTTTCATTTTGAGGTTTCACTCTGTTTTCTCCTATAGGGATACATGTATTTGGAACTCTAAATCAAACACGGTTTGTGCTAGCTCTTTGAAACTTGACACCATAAAGCAGTTTCAAGTTCTATCTCTATGGTTTGTTTGCTGTTGATGTAGCCCTAAGCAGAGATGGCGAGAATCACTTTCATGGAAAGGGCCTGCCAAGCTTCCAAAAAACTACGAGTTGCCTGAAATCTCAGCACACACTTTTTCACCCAACCTTGATGAAACTTTCAGGTAATGATCAGTACACCAATCCCACTTGGCTCGCCAAATTTCGTTCTTCTAGGTGAAACCGTTCGTTGGCAGTAACCGGTTTCATTTTGAGGTTTCACTCTGTTTTCTCCTATAGGGATACATGTATTTGGAACTCTAAATCAAACACGGTTTGTGCTAGCTCTTTGAAACTTGACATCATAAAGCAGTTTCAAGTTCTATCTCTATGGTTTGTTTGCTGTTGATGTAGCCCTAAGCAGAGACTGGCGAGAATCACTTTCATGGAAAGGGCCTGCCAAGCTTCCAAAAAACTACGAGTTGCCTGAAATCTCAGCACACACTTTTTCACCCAATCTTGATGAAACTTTCAGGTAATGATCAGTACACCAATCCCACTTGGCTCACCAAATTTCGTTCTTCTAGGTAAAACCGTTCGTTGGCAGTAACCGGTTTCATTTTGAGGTTTCACTCTGTTTTCTCCTATAGGGATGCATGTATTTGGAACTCTAAATCAAACACGGTTTGTGCTAGCTCTTTGAAACTTGACACAATAAAGCAGTTTCAAGTTCTATCTCTATGGTTTGTTTGCTGTTGATGTAGCCCTAAGCAGAGACTGGCGAGAATCACTCTCATGGAAAGAGCCTGCCAAGCTTCCAAAAAACTACGAGTTGCCTGAAATCTAGGCACATACTTTTTCACCAAATCTCGATGAAACTTTCAGGTAATGATCAGTACACCAATCCCACTTTGCTCGCCAAATTTTGTTCTTCTAGGTGAAACCGTTCGTTGGCAGTAACCGGTTTCATTTTGAGATTTCACTCTGTTTTCTCCTATAGGGATACATGTATTTGGAACTATAAATCAAACACGGTTTGTGCTAGCTCTTTGAAACTTGACACCATAAAGCAGTTTCAAGTTCTATCTCTATGGTTTGTGTGCTGTTGATGTTGCCCTAAGCAGAGACTGGCGAGAATCACTTTCATGGAAAGGGCCTGCCAAGCTTCCAAAAAACTACGAGTTGCCTGAAATCTCAGCACAAACTTTTTCACCCAACCTTTATGAAACTTTCAGGTAATGATCAGTACAGCAGTCCCACTTGGCTCGCCAAATTTCGATCTTCTAGGTGAAACCATTCGTTGGCAGTAACCGGTTTCATTTTGAGGTTTCACTCTGTTTTCTCCTATAGGGATACATGTATCTGGAACTCTAAATCAAACAGGGTTTGTGCTATCTCTTTGAAACTTGACACCATAAAGCAGTTTCAAGTTCTATCTCTATGGTTTGTTTGCTGTTGATGTAGCCCTAAGCAGAGACTGGCGAGATACACTTTCATGGAAAGGGCCTGCCAAGCTTCCAAAAAAGTACGAGTTGCCTGAAATCTCAGCAAACACTTTTTCACCCAATCTTGATGAAACTTTCAGGTAATGATCAGTACACCAATCCCACTTGGCTCGCCAAATTTCGTTCTTCTAGGTTAAACCGTTCGTTGGCAGTAACCGGTTTCATTTTGAGGTTTCACTCTGTTTTCTCCTATAGGGATACATGTATTTGGAACTCTAAATCAAACACGGTTTGTGCTAGCTCTTTGAAACTTGACACCATAAAGCAGTTTCAAGTTCTATCTTTATGGTTTGTTTGCTGTTGATGTAGCCCTAAGCAGAGACTGGCGAGAATCACTTTCATGGAAAGGGCCTGCCAAGCTTCCAAAAAACTACGAGTTGCCTGAAATCTCAGCACACACTTTTTCACCCAACCTTGATGAAACTTTCAGGTAATGATCAGTACACCAATCCCACTTGGCTCGCCAAATTTCGTTCTTCTAGGTGAAACCGTTGGTTGGCAGTAACAGGTTTCATTTTGAGGTTTCACTCTGTTTTCTCCTATAGGGATACATATATTTGGAACTCTAAATCAAACACGGTTTCTGCTAGCTCTTTGAAACTTGACACCATAAAGCAGTTTCAAGTTCTCTCTCTATGGTTTGTTTGCTGTTGATGTAGCCCTAAGCAGAGACTGGCGAGAATCACTTTCATGGAAAGGGCCTGCCAAGCTTCCAAAAAACTACGAGTTGCCTGAAATCTCAGCACACACTTTTTCACCCATCTTGATGAAACTTTCAGGTAATGATCAGTACACCAATCCCACTTGGCTCGCCAAATTTCGTTCTTCTAGGTGAAACCGTTCGTTGGAAGTAACCGGTTTCATTTTGAGGTTTCACTCTGTTTTCTCCTATAGGGATACATGTATTTGGAACTCTAAATCAAACACGGTTTGTGCTAGCTCTTTGAAACTTGACACCATAAAGCAGTTTCAAGTTCTATCTCTATGGTTTGTTTGCTGTTGATGTAGCCCTAAGCAGAGACTAGCGAGAATCAATTTCATGGAAAGGGCCTGCCAAGCTTCCAAAAAACTACGAGTTGCCTGAAAACTCAGCAGACACTTTTTCACCCAACCTTGATGAAACTTTCAGGTAATGATCAGTACACCAATACCACTTGGCTCGCCAAATTTCGTTCTTCTAGGTGAAACCGTTCGTTGGCAGTAACCGGTTTCATTTTGAGGTTTCACTCTGTTTTCTCCTATAGGGATACATGTATTTGGAACTCTAAATCAAACATGGTTTGTGCTAGCTCTTTGAAACTTGACACCATAAAGCAGTTTCAAGTTCTATCTCTATGGTTTGTTTGCTGTTGATGTAGCCCTAAGCAGAGACTGGCGAGAATCACTTTCAATGAAAGGGCCTGCCAAGCTTCCAAAAAACTACGAGTTTCCTGAAATCTCAGCACACACTTTTTCACCCAATCTTGATGAAACTTTCAGGTAATGATCAGTACACCAATCCCACTTGGCTCGCCAAATTTCGTTCTTCTAGGTGAAACCGTTCATTGGCAGTAACCGGTTTCATTTTGAGGTTTCACTCTGTTTTCTCCTATAGGGATACATGTATTTGGAACTCTAAATCAAACACGGTTTGTGCTAGCTCTTTGAAACTTGACACCATAAACAGTTTCAAGTTCTATCTTTATGGTTTGTTTGCTGTTGATGTAGCCCTAAGCAGAGACTGGCGAGAATCACTTTCATGGAAAGGGCCTGCCAAGCTTCCAAAAAACTACGAGTTGCCTGAAATCTCAGCACACACTTTTTCACCCAACCTTGATGAAACTTTCAGGTAATGATCAGTACACCAATCCCACTTGGCTCGCCAAATTTCCTTCTTCTAGGTGAAACCGTTGGTTGGCAGTAACAGGTTTCATTTTGAGGTTTCACTCTGTTTTCTCCTATAGGGATACATGTATTTGGAACTCTAAATCAAGCACGGTTTGAGCTAGCTCTTTGAAACTTGACACCATAAAGCAGTTTCAAGTTCTATCTCTATGGTTTGTTTGCTGTTGATGTAGCCCTAAGCAGAGACTGGCGAGAATCACTTTCATGGAAAGGGCCTGCCAAGCTTCCAAAAAACTACGAGTTGCCTGAAATCTCAGCACACACTTTTTCACCCAATCTTGATGAAACTTTCAGGTAATGATCAGTACTCCAATCCCACTTGGCTCGCCAAATTTTGTTCTTCTAGGTGAAACCGTTCGTTGGCAGTAACCGGTTTCATTTTGAGGTTTCACTCTGTTTTCTCCTATAGGGATACATGTATTTGGAACTATAAATCAAACACGGTTTGTGCTAGCTCTTTGAAACTTGACACCATAAAGCAGTTTCAAGTTCTATCTCTATGGTTTGTGTGCTGTTGATGTTGCCCTAAGCAGAGACTGGCGAGAATCACTTTCATGGAAAGGGCCTGCCAAGCTTCCAAAAAACTACGAGTTGCCTGAAATCTCAGCACAAACTTTTTCACCCAACCTTTATGAAACTTTCAGGTAATGATCAGTACAGCAGTCCCACTTGGCTCGCCAAATTTCGATCTTCTAGGTGAAACCATTCGTTGGCAGTAACCGGTTTCATTTTGAGGTTTCACTCTGTTTTCTCCTATAGGGATACATGTATCTGGAACTCTAAATCAAACAGGGTTTGTGCTATCTCTTTGAAACTTGACACCATAAAGCAGTTTCAAGTTCTATCTCTATGGTTTGTTTGCTGTTGATGTAGCCCTAAGCAGAGACTGGCGAGAATCACTTTCATGGAAAGGGCCTGCCAAGCTTCCAAAAAAGTACGAGTTGCCTGAAATCTCAGCAAACACTTTTTCACCCAATCTTGATGAAACTTTCAGGTAATGATCAGTACACCAATCCCACTTGGCTCGCCAAATTTCGTTCTTCTAGGTGAAACCGTTCGTTGGCAGTAACCGGTTTCATTTTGAGGTTTCACTCTGTTTTCTCCTATAGGGATACATGTATTTGGAACTCTAAATCAAACACGGTTTGTGCTAGCTCTTTGAAACTTGACACCATAAAGCAGTTTCAAGTTCTATCTTTATGGTTTGTTTGCTGTTGATGTAGCCCTAAGCAGAGACTGGCGAGAATCACTTTCATGGAAAGGGCCTGCCAAGCTTCCAAAAAACTACGAGTTGCCTGAAATCTCAGCACACACTTTTTCACCCAACCTTGATGAAACTTTCAGGTAATGATCAGTACACCAATCCCACTTGGCTCGCCAAATTTCGTTCTTCTAGGTGAAACCGTTGGTTGGCAGTAACAGGTTTCATTTTGAGGTTTCACTCTGTTTTCTCCTATAGGGATACATATATTTGGAACTCTAAATCAAACACGGTTTCTGCTAGCTCTTTGAAACTTGACACCATAAAGCAGTTTCAAGTTCTCTCTCTATGGTTTGTTTGCTGTTGATGTAGCCCTAAGCAGAGACTGGCGAGAATCACTTTCATGGAAAGGGCCTGCCAAGCTTCCAAAAAACTACGAGTTGCCTGAAATATCAGCACACACTTTTTCACCCAATCTTGATGAAACTTTCAGGTAATGATCAGTCCACCAATCCCACTTGGCTCGCCAAATTTCGTTCTTCTAGTTGAAACCGTTCGTTGGCAGTAACCGGTTTCATTTTGAGGTTTCACTCTGTTTTCTTCTATAGGGATACATGTATTTGGAACTCTAAATCAAACACGGTTGGTGCAAGCTCTTTGAAACTTGACACCATAAAGCAGTTTCAACTTCTATCTCTATGGTTTGTTTGCTGTTGATGTAGCCCTAAGCAGAGACTGGCGAGAATCACTTTCATGGAAAGGGCCTGCGAAGCTTCCAAAAAACTACGAGTTGCCTGAAATCTCAGCACACACTTTTTCACCCAACCTTGATGAAACTTTCAGGTAATGATCAGTACACCAATCCCACTTGGCTCACCAAATTTCGTTCTTCTAGGTGAAACCGTTCGTTGTCAGTAACCTGTTTCATTTTGAGGTTTCACTCTGTTTTCTCCTAGAGGGATACATGTATTTGGAACTCTAAATCAAACACGGTTTGTGCTAGCTCTTTGAAACTTGACACCATAAAGCAGTTTCAAGATCTATCTCTATGGTTTGTTTGCTGTTGATGTAGCCCTAAGCAGAGACTCGCGAGAATCACTTTCATGGAAAGGGCCTGCCAAGCTTCCAAAAAACTACGAGTTGCCTGAAATCTCAGCACACACTTTTTCACCCAATCTTGATGAAACTTTCAGGTAATGATCAGTACACCAATCCCACTTGGCTCGCCAAATTTCGTTCTTCTAGGTGAAACTGTTCGTTGGCAGTAACCGGTTTCATTTTGAGGTTTCATTCTGTTTTCTCCTTTAGGGATACATGTATTTGGAACTCTAAATCAAACACGGTTTGTGCTAGCTCTTTGAAACTTGACACCATAAAGCAGTTTCAAGTTCTATCTCTATGGTTTGTTTGCTGTTGATGTAGCCCTAAGCAGAGACTGGCGAGATTCACTTTCATGGAAAGGGCCTGCCAAGCTTCCAAAAAACTACGAGTTGCCTGAAATCTCAGCACACACTTTTTCACCCAATCTTGATGAAACTTTCAGGTAATGATCAGTACACCAATCCAACTTGGCTCGCCAAATTTCGTTCTTCTAGGTGAAACCGATCATTGGCAGTAACCGGTTTCATTTTGAGGTTTCACTGTGTTTTCTCCTATAGGGTACATGTATTTGGAACTCTAAATCAAACACGGTTTGTGCTAGCTCTTTGAAACTTGACACCATAAAGCAGTTTCAAGTTCTATCTCTATGGTTTGTTTGCTGTTGATGTAGCCATAAGCAGAGACTGGCGGGAATCACTTTCATGGAAAGGGCCTTTCAAGCTTCCAAAAAACTACGAGTTGCCTGAAATCTCAGCACACACTTTTTCACCCAATCTTGATGAAACTTTCAGGTAATGATCAGTACACCAATCCCACTTGGCTTGCCAAATTTCGTTCTTCTAGGTGAAACCGTTCGGTGGCAGTAACCGGTTTCATTTTGAGGTTTCACTCTGTTTTCTCCTATAGGGATACATGTATTTGGAACTCTAAATCAAACACGGTTTGTGCTAGCTCTTTGAAACTTGACACCATAAAGCAGTTTCAAGTTCTATCTCTATGGTTTGTTTGCTGTTGATGTAGACCTAAGCAGAGACTGGCGAGAATCACTTTCATGGAAAGGGCCTGCCAAGCTTCCAAAAAACTACGAGTTGCCTGAAATCTCAGCACACACTTTTTCACCCAACCTTGATGAAACTTTCAGGTAATGATCAGTACACCAAT